>NW_026057585.1:11511736-11548248 GCF_023721935.1 Panthera uncia
CACCTCTGGTCTTCCTGGCTCGTCGCTGCCGGTGTGGCCCGGCTGAAGCCCACCCCAGAGGAGCCTCGTCTCAGGGATGCTGTCAATGTTTGCATGTACAGCTACTCTCTGTCACCTTCCTCTGCTGCTGTCATGCTAGGAATTGTTTTCTACTTGACAAATCTCTGAGAAGAGCTGGTAAACTTCTCAAACACAAAGATTATGTGTTTGATTCCTCCATGTTACTCATAGGTCTAGCTGCCGTGATGTGAATGCATTAGGCATTTAATACGTAGTTGTAGAATTAATCCAAGGTTCCTCTTTAAAAAACCCGGCACCCCCAGAATTATGATAACTCACATGGATTGAAAGTTTATTATTATTATGTTATAGGTACTGTTAGATGCTTCTCTACCTTATCTCTATCTTTACAACCTTATCAGATGGATTCTATTATTATATCCATTTTATTTATTTCTTAATTTTTTTAGTTGCTTTATACCCATTATAAAGAAAGGAAAATGGAGGCTTAGTAAAATTGCCCGAGATGACACAGTCAGTAAATATGGGAGCTAGTACTTGAACCTAAGCAGTCTGTCCCATGAATTCATGTTCTTACCAGAATGGTCTACAGCCCCTGGGTGATCTAATACTCAAATGGTGTGATGGAAAGAGCACTGGCTTAGTAGTTACGAGATCTAGATTCAAGATGTCAATCTGGGCTAGGAATTTACCCAAGGGATACAGGAGTGCTGATGCATAGGGACACTTGTACCCCAATGTTTACAGCAGCACTTTCAACAATAGCCAAATTATGGAAAGAGCCTAAATGCCCATTAACTGATGAATGGATAAAGAAATTGTGGTTTATATACACAATGGAATACTACTTGGCAATGAGAAAGAATGAAACATGGCCTTTTATAGCAACACGGATGGAACTGGAGAGTGTTATGCTAAGTGAAATAAGTCACACAGAGAAAGACAGATACCATATGTTTTCACTCTTATGTGGATCCTGAGAAACTTACCAGAAGACCATGGGCGAGGGGAAGGAAAAAAAAAAGTTACAGAGGGAGGGAGCCAAACCATTAGAGACTCTTAAAAACTGAGAATAAACTGAGGGTTGATGGGGGGTGGGAGGGAGGGGAAAGTGGGTGATGGGCATTAAGGAGGGCACCTGTTGGGATGAGCACTGGGTGTTGTATGGAAATCAGTTTGACAATAAATTTCATATTTTAAAAAAAAAAGATGTCAATCTGGACACATCACTTAATCCATCAGAGCCTGTTTTTCCTCCTCTATCATCTAGGGATCGTTCTGTTCCTACACCAGAAGAGCATTTGAGGATTAAGGGAGAAAATGTGCCTTTTGTTCGGTCATATACACCTCTAAAAATCTAATGAAACTGTGTAACTCTCAAAAATATAATCTAATATGTGCATCTACTGTCCCGGGAGTAAGGACTTCCTGTAGCTCATTCAAACACTTCTGGATAAGAACCCCTGATACATAAGGAAGAGGGTTCCACAAAAGTCCAGTCCGATTACCTCAGTTCTTAGGGTTCTTTTCTGTAGGCATGGAACCTGAGCCCAGTCTGGAGATCCAAATTTCATTGGCCAGGTGATTTTTTTGGGGGGCTTCATCTCTGGGTTGTATGTGCCAGGGCTAGAAATAAAAATACAAAGCATCACATGTGATGACTTAGTGACTGTATACAAACTCCATCAGTACCACAGCCATCCCTGAACTTGGCCTAACTCCTTGAGAAAAGGAAATAGCCCAATTAGCTTTTTTTAATGTGGGGCAAGTGTGGGGTTTGCTTGCCTATTAATGTATTTCTGTGAAAGATTATATCTAGTCTTGCCATCCAGTTGGGATTAACATTGACTCTAGTTTAAAAAATATTTCTGCAACTCAGTATCCTTGGTGGAGAGACCAAAAGATCCCAGGAGTGGTGGGTGAGAAAAAGAGATCTACCACAGTCATGAATAAGTACTGCTCATGATTTGAAACTGGTGGTAAAAGTGTAATGATAATCCAATCAGCAATCTCAGGATGAGAAGGCTGTTAAATTTTGATAGACATGGCATTATTTTATAATTGCTTTTGTTCATAACGCTTTGTTTTTGGTGTAGACTCTTCACTGTGTTGGAAACAGCACTTAGGATGGACATGGGGGCCAAGAGTCAACATTTTCACTTCCTTCATGCAACCTTGAGAAAGTTACACCCACTGTCTGATCCTTGGATTTCTCATGAATCAGGCAAAGACCTTGACCCTCTGCCCCATAGTTGCACACATGCTGAATGGCTTCCTGAAGCACTTGGTCTATAAGGGCCACGTGCTCAGCCCTGGCCTTCCTCCTGCATTCAGTTCCTCCTTGCTTAGCACACCCTCGCCACACCAGCCTCTCTCTTCATTCTGCCCACCGGTTCCTCCCCAGCTTACAGCCTTCTCATTTGCTGTTCCTGCTGCCTGGGAAGCCCTGGGCCCTGGGCTCAGATCTTCACAGGCCTGGCACCATCTTGTCACTCAGACTTCAGATCACGTGTCTGTTCCCCTAAAGACCTTTCTGGACATCCTTGCCAAAGCAGCGCCATCCATCTAATCACCCGGTTACTGTCTTCATAGCACATCGCCAGCTCGCCACACTGTCTGGTGTGCCCATGACAGTCCTAGCTTGTGGCTACTGTTTTGGTGTAATTAATAAGTTCACTCTCAGAAGTGTCACTGTCTGACTACTCAATTGTATGGTAACTGTCCTAATTACCATTGATGTTTTCATGTTTATTTACTTCTCATCTGTCTGGACTCCGGAGTGTAGGGTCCAAGGAATGAGGAGCCTTGCGTGATGGGTTTAACTAAGCAAAACCTCAGGAACCCTTAAAAGTGCCTGGCACGTTTATAAACATTGACTGAATGAACCACTGTGAATTAGAATTCTACAATGCCAGAGATCTGGAAGGTAAGGGGTTGGCTCTTTAAAGATGCACAGGTGGTTTCTTATTGAGCTGACATGGTTTGGATGGAGCCTCTCCGTTGTACGTCCTTTCCTATTGCTGTTTGTTGAAGGACTCCAGGAAAGAGGAGACATACCCAGGATAATAAGTGTCCTTTGAGTCTGTCCTAAATCGAGGCAAGAAGGTATTAAATGGAGCAAAATTTTGTTTGTGTTTTTGCTCCCGAGGATGTGCAGTCTGGTACATGCCAGGGTAAAGCATCATGTCCTGTTTTTCAGAGAAAGATAAACATGTTAGAGGGTGATATATATATATATACACACACACACATACAAAGCCTCTAATTAAAGAAAACAGACAGATCCTCTTTCTGTTCATGTATCACTATGGTTTCACTACTGCAGCTACAGATTTAAACCTACAGTAGGGAGAAACCCAAGATGAGGGTGGGGTTCAGCTACCTAAAGACACATATGCTGAGGCTGTAGAAAGACACCTATAGGCGGAAAAGGACCAAGGTGACTTCTTGCACCTGCTGTGTCTGTCATCCCACCCAGAGATTTCTTAGATCCAGTATCCCTCTCCTTGAGCTCAAGTGTCAGAAAAATGTTCAACAACAGATTAGGATCCTATACTGAAGACATTTAGACTTGAAATCCAATCACACAAAAGGGTTAAAAGGTAGGAATTTGTTTTTTTTCTTACAAGATGATAGGATGCATATAAACAAAGCTTCTGTAACATCATCTGTGTCAGCCCTGAAGCCCTGTCTTGGTACTAGTTCTTTCTAGGATCATTTTCCACTCTCCCAGGGCTCTGATACACATTTGAGATACTAACATCCAAGTTTTTCAGATATATTTCTTAACAGCCTTGGTCTAAATATTTTTCTTGAATTGCAGGGGATATTTTTTGGGTAACACCCTGTTCTCTCTGGGATGCAAATACATGCAGCAAATACATACAGCAACATGGGTCACACTAAAATCAAAGCACATTCAGCCATTTCTAACCTTGTTGATTGACTTAAACCTCACAGCTGTCCTGGCGCCAAAAGTATATCCTTTTCTACTGGTTGGGATCCTAGAGAGGTTGTATGCCAATCCATACATCTTCAGGTAGTGTATTAAGAAAGGAAAGAAAGAAAACACATAATGAATATTATAGTTATCAAAACAGAGTGAACTCAAAATGTTCTTATCTGAATCTTCTCTGCAAAAGTTGCTCTTTCTTTTTTACTCCTGTGAGTGAGGACTATAGAAACAATTATATAAAGTAAGGCAGATACATCTGCAAGGAAACGTGGCTGGCTACGTAGAGTAAATGACTTGTGCATTCCAGTGAATCCAGTCCTGTGGGCTCCACAGAGCTGAATTTGCCCTAATCCCACCCTTGGTCAGATTACGTTATTTCATGACCTAGCAGCACAGCAAGGTACCAAGGTTGGACTAATGGGAGGCATTGGTTCAGAGGCGTTTGGAGGTGGAAATGGAGTGAGTACTACATAAAAGACTATATAAAGAGAGGCTTGTGGTTGGTGGGTGTTGATAGTGGAGACAAGAGTCCTTTAATTGCGACACTGGATCTGACAGCTGGCCTTAGAGGGCGAGGGCACCTTCCTATGCGGCCACCTCAAAGATCACGTGTTTTTCTTCCATGCAACCCGGGTGTCCTCGAATAGGGAGCTGAGACCCACGCAAGGGAAGGTGAATACTCACATCTTCTGCTATGTAACATCCAGGCCCTCTGTGGGGCGCTCCTCGAAGAGGGATAAACTTGTTCCCCAACAAGTTTGGGGGGTAGTATTGAGGAAAGAGCTTCCTCTGTTGACATGTTCCAAAGGAGTAGTTATCCAGCGAATCTGAAGATCAAGAAAGAGGAGAAACTCCACATGAGGAAGGCCCCTGGGTCTAAGTGAGCGCTTAGGGAGCGCGTGGGGTGTGTGGAAGCCGAGACCAGGACTGGGCCGGACAGAGAACAAAAACCAGACCGAACCCCGTGGAGGGGAAGAACTGCATCCTCTCGCCCGCCAGCCTCCCCACTCTTCCCTCCTGCCCTCTATCCTTGACTCCCTTATCAGCCCCGCGCACCCGCTTTGCTGAAGCACATCGCGTGCGCAGCCAGGCTGGCATTTATGTACAGCGTTGCTAAGAGAACGCAGGGGCGCCGCGAATGCAAGGGAAGCGGCTCCGCGCGCGCCTGCGCTGCTGTTCGGGAGCCGCGTGCGCCTGCGCAGCTGCGCGGGACCCTCCCCCTGCCCCGCCTTCCCGCGCACCCCTAGGTCCCAGAGCAGTGTGAACTCTGCGTTGGGCGCAGGTGCAGGGAAGGGTTGTAGGACACGCGGCTGCAGGGGCTGTGCAGGTGTGGGATTGAGCGGAAGGGCTTTGGAAGTTGGGCCACCCGGCGGGGATGTGCTGCTGAAGAGGGCTCCCAGGGCCATGCCTACGGCAGGGGAATGGAGGACTAAATGGAGTGTAGCCTAGACAGTTCCCTATTAGGCCCCTTTTAGATCCAGTTTTCCCCGCAGGTTGCCCCCTTCTACCTCTAAGTGGGGCACGCACGGGGCTTTAAAACGGTTGGCAGCCTTGTGTGGAGCAGTGGGACTGCAGAGGAATCACAGAAGTGTCTGATGGTTTTAAAATCTTGAGCAGTCACTTCAGTGTTTTAAGTACCCGGTTCCTCATGTCCAAATTGGGAATAAAAACTCTTCCTTACAGGGTTGTTGGCAGGATTGGGAAAACAGGATGAAAGCAATCAGGTCCTGGTACTTGGTAGGTGACAATTGCAAGAGGTTATGAAGATAGTTTCCAGCCCCCTCATGAGCGCTCCCATCCTAACCCAAGAAGAAATGTCAGAGTGCGTGTTGCCTTTACCTTTGTCCTGAATATTTACACTAACCTGTTTTGAGTTTTGGATAGCTTTAGGAGTTATCACACGTGGCTCGTTCGTGCTACCCTTTAGCCTCTAAAGATGACCCTGTAAGCCACACGTATTCCAGGCTAGAATTGTCTGCAGGGATGATTTTATACATCTAATGCAGGGCTTTTTTTTTTTTTTTTTTTTTTTGGAAACTTGCGGAAACATTTTGCTTGTCAAAAATTACTGTGGGAGGGGCGCCTGGGTGGCGCAGTCGGTTAAGCGTCCGACTTCAGCCAGGTCACGATCTCGCGGTCCGTGAGTTCGAGCCCCGCGTCAGGCTCTGGGCTGATGGCTCGGAGCCTGGAGCCTGTTTCCGATTCTGTGTCTCCCTCTCTCTCTGCCCCTCCCCCGTTCATGCTCTGTCCCTCTCTGTCCCAAAAATAAATACTGTCCCAAAAATAAATAAAAAACGTTGAAAAAAAAATTAAAAAAAAAATTACTGTGGGGATGCTCCTGGTCACTGGGCCAGGGAGGCTGGCCACCTCTGCAGTGCATTGCCCAGTCACAAAGTGAATTGTCACATGTCCTACATAATATTCAGATATCTTGCCGGACTTTACAGGAATAATTGGTTGTGCCTGACTTATATATAACAGCACTAAGAAAATTTTTTACAAGTAATAGTGCAGAAAGCCCAATAATAGAGAAGAAGGTTGTGTGAGAAACAAAGCTTATAAATGGAACAAAGATATGATCTCAAAATTATTGTATAATTTACTCTAAGCATTCTGTCTACTCGAAATATAATTGCAGTAACACTGATGATAAATAAAATGTAAAAATATTGGTATTGATTTGGTCATTTTCACTTTCATTAATATTTCAAGTAATCTTAATATTTTTTAAAATTTTTTCTCATGTTTATTTATTTTTGAGATAGAGACAGAGTGTGAGCGGGAGGAGCCGAGAGAGAGGGAGACACAGAATCCAAAGCAGGCTCCAGGCTCTGAGCTCTCAGCATAGAGCTCAACATGGGGCTGGAACTCACGGACTGTGAGATCATGACCTGAGCCAAAGTTGGACACTCAACCAACTGAGCCACCCAGGCGCCCCATCAGGTAATATTAATATTTTTAGGTACTCATAGTATTTTTGAAATTAGTGTTTACATTATTAGTGATATGAAACATGTCTTGCAAAGTACTTGGATATTTTGGCACCCAGTTTTCTCATTGGTGGACTAGTTTGCTTCAGACTAATACTCCAGCTAAGAACAGGTAGAAAAGCTGGACTAAATAAAAAAGATATAGTTGGAGACATCCAAGATACACCAAGGAAGGAAGAATATAAAGGGCCAAGACTGCAAAGAGAGGGGGAAGTCCAAAGTGGTGAGCCACAGTTAGTACTGATGTTCCCTTTCAACATGGGCTAATCAAAGAGTGGCCGAGAAGCACAGGGTTTGAGCGGAAATTTGGACATGTGTGTCTCTGAAAGTTGGGGACCAAAAATTAGGTTGGCCGTGGAGGATGGGAGACTGGAAAACACCCTGGGCTTTTAGTTGGGACCCTATACAGATAAACTATGGGAATAAGGGTAAATAAGAAATAGACCAGCTCTCAAAAAACCCTGAAATCCAGCTTCATATCTATATAGTCTCCATACTGCTTTAAGGTGATCTGCTTGTACCCTTACTGCATACCAGAAAATAAATAAATAAATAAATAAATAAGTAAATAAGTAAATAATCTCTGAATAGAAATCATCCAAATCTTCAACTAATTTTTATGATTTTTTTCATGCAAAATGTTTGGCATTCAACATAAAACAGCCACTCATACAAAAAAAAAAGTGTAGAAATAAACCCAAAGGAAATCCAGAGATTGGAGTTCTCAAACATGGACTTTAAAGTAACTGTACTTGACTGAGATTTTAGAGTAAGCCTCCAAACTGCAGGGTACACATAGGAAGAAAGAGAAAGCAAGGTAAGAGGCTAAAAGAAAAAGTTGATCAGACACTAAAAAAAAGTCAATAAAGATCTCTTTCTCAAGAAAGAGAAATTTTCCCCATCAATCTTCCTGTTTATGTTACTAATATAACACACAACTGGGTCCACCAGTTTGCATCCTGATTGATGCAAATTTATCAACTTTTCATTATTGCCAATCCAAACACAGTACAATCAAAGATGACCGTCTAAGGTCACCTGGGTGGCTTAGTTGGTTCAGCGTTCGGTTACTGATTTTAGTTCAGGTCATGATCCCAGGACATGGGATCAAGCCCCACATTGGTCTCCACGCTGAGCATGGAGCCTGCTTGAGATTCTTCTTCCCCCCACCCCCTAGCTCCCTCACTCTCCCCTCTTCCCTGCTCACTCTCTCTCTATAAATAAATAAATAAATAAATAAATAAATAAATAAATATTACTGTCGATGTGCTACATATATCTCCTTCATAAGCAACGGTGTGATGGTAAAATTGAGAAGTGAAGGTAGAACTTCAGGTAACTCTAAGGATTATCAAGGATTTGATGTTTGAATGATGATGAAGTGCAAAGGAACCTATGCAGGTGATTATTTAGTACTGAAGAATATTTAGGCAAAGTTTTATATTGTGGCCAGTTTTGATGAAGACTTTTAAGAATTCAGCAGTTCCCATCATATACATGTCTAACCATAGTTATAACATCAAGAGGATGCCTAATATTTATGCAGATTGTTCTAGTTTTATGAGACAGTTTATCTACTTTCCTCATTTGGCTATGTATGAGGCCATTATAAGAATTATTATTCTGGGGCGCCTGGGTGGCTCAGTTGGTTAAGCGTCCGACTTCGGCTCAGGTCATGATCTCATGGTCTGTGGGTTCGAGCCCCGCATCGGGCTCTGTGCTGACAGCTCAGAGCCTGGAGCCTGTTTCAGATTCTGTGTCTCCTTCTCTCTGTGACCCTCCCCCATTCATGCTCTGTCTCTCTCTGTCTCAAAAATAAATAAACGTTAAAAAAAAATTAAAAAAAAAAAGAATTATTATTCTGGGAAACCACCCACTCTGCTGCAGTGGTCTAATTGAATGGGATAAATAGATTTGATTTTTGGTATAATGTTTTAAGTAGATTTTTGTCTCATTTAAAAATATATTGCATTAAGTGATAAATCAGTTCAGCAAAGGGGCTAAAGCTGATAATTATATTCAAGAAAATTAAATGATAAATTGGAGAATTTTATTTTTTTTAATGTTTATTTCTTTATTTTGAGACAGAAGAGAGAGCAAGTGGGGGAAGGGAAGAGAGAGGGGGAGAGAGAATCCTGAGCAGGCAGAGCTGGCTGCAGGGCTTGATCTCACGAATCACGAGATCATGATCTGAGCCGATATCAAGAGTTGGACTCTTAACTGACTAAACCACCCAGGCGCCCCAGAGAATTTTAGAAGCAATAAAAAGGAATCAGATAAAAATTGTAGAAATAACAAGTGCCATCTCTGAAAGCAAGAATTCAATTCATGAGTTTAAAAGCAGATTATAAAAGCTGAAAAAACGAAAGAAATAGGAAAATGAATCAGAAGAACATATTCAGACTTGAAGCTTGGTGATGCAAAAGGACAGAAAATACAGGGAAAAAAGTATAAAAGATGAGAAACAATGTAAAATGCAGATTTTTTACAGTATAGTACTGTAAATGTATTTTTTCTTCCTTATGATTTTCTTAATAATGTTGTATATTCTCCAGCTTACTTTATTGTAAGAATACATTGTATAATACATATAACATATAAAATACACGTTAATCAGCTCTTTATATTATTTGTAGGGCTTCTAGTCAACAGTAAGCGGTCAGTTACATTTTTGGGCAATCAAAAGTCATATGTGAATGTTCAGCTGCGTAGGGAGTGATCACTCTTAATCTCATGTGCTCAAAGGTCAGCTGGATGTATATGTATATATATATGGAGAGAAAAAGAGAGCGTGCATGTGATAGAGAGAACATTTAACAATTGAAGAACTGGGGTAAAGAGGTAAGAGAATTCTTTGTACTGTCTTTGCAACTTTAGGTTTGAAACTGTTTCAACATAATACTTAATTAAAAAAAAGATACCATTAGAAAAATGAGAAATTAAGCCAAGATATGGAGGAAGATATAAGCACCAAAAACATCGAGACCTGCAGTGTCCATCCAATGCAGTAGTCACTACCCATATTAACTATCAGCACTTGAAATGTGGCTAATTTAAATTGACATGTGTGTAAGTGTAAAATACACCTCAGGTTTTAAAGACTTCAAGTGAAAAACAGTACAAAATATCTCATTAGTAAATGTTTTATTGGTTGCATGTTGAAATGATAGTATTTTGGATCTATCAGATTAAATAAAACATAGGAAAATAAACTTCACATGTTTCTTTTTACTCTTTTTTTACTGTGGCATTCAAAATGTAAAATTAAACACGTTGCTCACATTATATTGCCATTGGATAGTGTTGATCTATGATAGATTAAGATCAGATTACCAATCAACGTGAAATTACAGATCATAAGGGGAAACAACTTAATAAAAAATTACAGATCAATAAGAAAAAACAACTTAATAAAAAAAATAGGTAAAATACTTGAATGGGAAGCTCAGAAAGAAGAATATCCAAATAATCAGTAAACATATAACAAATGCTCAACTTCAGCAGTCATAAAGGAATTACAAATTTAAACCACAATGCGCAACCCACAAGATGGCTAAAATTATAAAGACAGGTAACACTTGGTGCTGCTAGGATGTGAAACAACTGGAAATCTTGAATAAGCTTTTAGTGTGAAAGGAAATTGATACAATCACCTTGGAAAACTCTTTGGCAGTATTTACCAAAGCTGAAATAGACATCTCCACGACCTAAAAACTCCTGCTCCTTGGTGTTTACTCAGCAAGAATGCATACAACTGTGTACCAAAAGACAAGTAGAAGAACATTAAAAGCAACATGATCCATAATAGTCCCAACTGGAATAACCAAATGTCCATTAATGGTAGAATGGAAAATTCAGTTGTGCAATGCTCATACGGAGGAATACTATATGGCAACGAAAAGGAACAACACCCTGCACATTCACAGTGGTGAATGAAATAATTTAGACACGAACATTTACATACTGTATGAGTACACTTACATAAATTCAAAAATAGGCAAAACTAATTTATGTGTTAGAAGTTAGAACGGGGGTACCTTTTAGAGGAGGGTGGAAGGAAAAACAGAAAGGGTATGAAGAGGGCTTTTCGGGTGATAATGGTGTTCCATTTCTTTTTTATGATTTGTTTATTTAATGCTTATTTATTTTTGAGAGAGAGAGAGAGAGAGAGACAGAGCTTTACCAGGGGAAGGGCAGAGAGAGAGGGAGACACAGAATCCAAAGCAGGCTCCAGGCTCTGAGCTGTAAGCACAGAGCCTGACGCGGGGCTCGAACCCACGAACTGGGAGATCATGACCTGAGCTGAAGTCAGCCGCTTAACCGACTGAGCCACCCAGGCACCCCAGAGGTGTTCCATTTCTGACCTGAGTACTGCTTATACTGAGGAGTTCACCCTACATATCTCACTGATGCCCAATACGATTTGGGCTTTTTTTGGTATGCATGATAGAACGATAAAATAGTATATTTTAAAAAATCTGGCAATCCCAGAGGAAGCACATTAACATTACTTACTTCTTTTAATAAATAACATAGTCAAACCCCTTTTCCTTTTTTTACTTCAATAGTTTAATTTGTCAAGTATTATCCCTATATTAACTAAAGCTATTCTTATTATTATCAGGAACCAGGAAGTCTAGAGTGTTATCACTTTTCCTAACAAGTTTTTGTTCTGGCATCCACTTATAAATCTGCTTTATTTGTTTTCCTAAACTGCTTGTATGAATGGCATTTAGCCTTCTTTCTTAATTCTAGACTTATTCATTATTTATTATATGGTGCAAGAGTCTGACTACTTCATTGTCTTGTAAAGTAGTTATATCTGGGCATTTATATATTGAAATGCATATTATTTTATTAGAAATTATTTTTTGCCTTTACAATTATGGCATCATGTTATTTCTGAAATTATGTGTGGTAGGTTGTGTTATTCATGAATTTAATTTTAGGATAATAAAGGGGGTATTACAAAATAATTTGTTACTCAAAGCAGGACTTGGATCCAAATAGAATTGAGATCCCCTGATCCAGTGAATAGGGATTCTGCTGGAGTATGGGTGTGTCTCCAGAAGGTAGAAGGAAGAGAAGAAAATAGACTTTCTAAATCCACTTTCCAGACTTTCTTAAGCACCAGTCTTTCTTGTCTGGTAGTAGAGGAATAAACATAGGCTTTGAGACTCTCAGAACTGGTTTCTGATAGGTACTGGTATGCCATTTACTGGCTACATGACTTTTGGAAGTTACTTAGCCTTGGTTCGTCTGTAAAATGGCGCTAATCATTTCTTGCCTCTTTAGGCTGCCATGAGAACTTAAGAGATAACAAGGGACACATCTTCCACAGCAAATGACTGACTTATAATTGGCATTTAACAGATGTTAATGCACTTCCAATCTACCACCTCCCTGCCCAGGGCTACAGCTAACTCCAGGAGTACCTTTGTGCAAGTTAAAAAAAATTAAAATGTTGCCTTTTCATCTGAATGGGTGCCATGTTTTATCAAGGCTCAGGACTCAGTGAGAGGACCACTGCCCCAGCCCTGCCTGGGTCAGGGCTCTTATATCATCCCATGCATATCCCAGCTCCTTCCAGTTAGATTCCCATACGGAAGGAATGAGTTTTCATACATGTACTAGAGTTTAGGAACATGATTACCATAAGCAAATTTCCAAAGAAATGGCTGGGTGATCCATGATGTGATTCGGTTGTCTTTTATGTTCCCAAATGGATCGGATGGCATAGACTTTGAATATCTCCAAGAATATCTGGGCCAGATGTCCTCCTCGGAGGGACTTTCAGCCAGCCTGTCCCTTTCATTTACCAGCTCCATGAGTCACCACTGACACAAATAGACTTTAACCAAGAAAATGAAGGGTGTGACTAAGACTGGCTGCTAGGCAGCAGCCCCACCCTTGAAGCCCTCCAGAAGTCATTGTGACATTGCTTTCTGAAGGGCAACATTCTGGTGAGAAGGCTACATAAACATAAAGACCACACTTCGAAAGTCAGCTCCGCTAGGGACACCTGGGTGGCTCAGTCAGTTAAGCGTCTAACTTCGGCTTAGGTCATGATATCACAGTTGGTGGGTTCAAGCCCTGCATCAGGCTCTGTGGGTTCTGTGTCTCCCTCTTTCTCTGCCTCTCCCCTGCTCATGCTCTGTCTCTCTCTCTTTCAAGAATAAATAAACATTTAAAAAATCAGTTATGCTAATTATTAATTGCATAATTTAGGGCAAGTTTTTCTCACAAGATCTCGATTTTGTCACCTATAATGTGAGGACAATATTCACCACACAGGAAATAACCTATACGAAGTACCTAGTCTCATGCTTGGAAGACTCACCTTGATAGCTCCTGTCTCCCTTCCTGCCCTCATGGATTTGGTTATTCAACAAATACTTATTAAACTCTTGTAATATATGCCAGGCACTGCTCTAGGCAATGGGAACATAGTAGTGTACTGAAATCCTTGTCCTCCTAGAGGTTAATTCTAGCAGAGGAGGCAGACAATAAAAATGGCAAATATATAAAATGTAAGATATTGCAGGTACCAAGAAAAAGCAAAAGAAGCACAGAAGGGGAAAAGAAAAAAGGAGGTTTCAATTTTAGGTTTGCAGCCAGGAATGGCCTCACTGAGAAGCTGGTTTCAAGGAAGGGCCTGAAGAAAGGGTGGTCCAGAGGCAAATGGAGATCTGGGGAAAGTGCTGTAGCTTGTGCAAAGGCCCTGAAGCAGTAACATACCTGGACTATTTGAGACACAGAAAAGAGGCTGAAATAGTTCCAGGGGCAGGAGTGAGATGAGTCCAAGGAGGTGTGATAAGAACCGTCATGACTCTAGAGCTGGATTGAGCCTGTCCTCTTCTTGCAAGTAGCAGGTATGCAGTAAACATTCATTTGAATTACTAATTGATAGTAAATGTAGCAGGAAAAAACGGGAGGGGGGGCAGGGCACCATTTTTTTTTGGCTGCAGTAATTTCTGCATTCTAGACATGGTGACAGAATCAAAATCTTTATGGGAGGGGAGCCTGGGTGGCTCAGTCGGTTAAGGGTCCAACTTCGGCTCAGGTCATAAACTTGAGTTTCATGAGTTCAAGCCCCGCGTCGGGCTCTGTGCTGCCGGCTCAGAGCCTGGAGCCTGGAGCCTGCTTCGGATTTTGTGTCTCCCTCTCTTTCTGCTCCTCCCCTGCTCGCACTCTGTCTCTCTCTCTCTCTCTCAAAAATAAATACAGATTTTTTTAAAAAATAAAAAAAAATCTTTATGGGAAAATAGTGGCATTGGAAAAAGACATTAGTCTGGGAAACCATTCTAATCTAGCAGCTGGCCACTGTGTTGTTCAAAGATGCTTTTCCTCGGAGTCAATGGCCCCTTTCATGTCCTTCACCAAGACCGGTTCCTTGCATCCTCCTGTCCCCTCAGTGTTATTTGCCATAGCACTGATCTAAATAGAAACTCCTTCCAAAGGGACCGCCCAAATTCCTATGCTCTATTTTACTCTAGACTCTCTTATTCTTTGGTTAGAGATGCGATTACATTAATAATAATACTCAATTTTACTGACTTCTGCTTTCACTTCCTTATTGACGACACTCTCATATTTATGTTTCTGATCTCCAAAGCATGTCATGTAAGCCCTCAGAAGTCAATACATCAGCTATCATCACCCACAAGTGTGATTTCCCCACATTCTGTAACCCTATGCCAGCTCTGTCTTCTCAGTGGTGAATTTAGAGCATATCACCACCTCTCCATCCCTGCTATAAACTTCCAATGGCTGCACAGCTCACTTACAATAAAATCCAAACTTCTAACCATGTTGCAAGACCTGGTGTGGTCTGACCCCTGCCTATTTCTTTCCTGTGCCCACTACCCTGGCACAACCTCGGTCTTCTTTTTTCTAACGTGCCATGTTCGTTTCCACCTCAAGGACTTTGTACTTGCTGCACCTCTGCCTGAAATGCCCTCTTCCCAGATCTCAAAATGCCCAGCTCTTCTTGAATGTCAAGGCTTGTCTCATTTGGGACTGCCCCACAGAGGCCTTCCTGTACTGCCCAAACTAACTAACTAACTTCCTGTACTTCCCGCCCCTTGTCACTTTCTGTCACTGTTACACTTTTTTGCCTAACACTCTCACCGTCAAAATACAATCATCATAGGGGTAGAGTCCCTATCTTGTTTACCACTATATCTTTAATACCTAGAACATTACCTGGCACATAATAATCAATAAGTGTTGTGAACTCATGATTATGTGGTCATTACCCAGAAAGCTATATGTGCCTGATCACTACCACCAAGGTGGCCACCAACTATGTGAACACTGAAGCCTATCAAGGGAGGCAATAAAGTATGGTAGTTAGGACTCTGAGCTCCGGAGCCAGCCTGCCTGGCTTGGGATCTGGCTCTGCAACTTAGCTGTGTGTTCTTGGGCAGGTGACCTTTGTGCCTCAGTTTCCAGCAATTAATGTTATCTTCCCTCACAAGGTGGCTGGGAGAATTAAATAATAAAATACAGCTAAAACACTTAGAACAGAGTTTAACATACTGCAAGCCTGCCAGAAAAAAGGAGTCATTATATTGTTATTATAGATTCTTTTAGTTGCAATAAAGGAAACAAAGTTAAGCCAGCTTAAGCAGCAAAGAGGAATTTATCATATAGTGACAGAGGTGCTTCACCAGAGTCTGAAGGCAGAAAGGCATCTAAGTCTCAGGAAGGATCTAGAATCAAAAGGTGGAAAGCCATCTGTAAGTGTTCTCCAACTGGCATGGTGGCTTTTCTCTGTAGCTCCCCTTTGGTCTTCTTCTTGCTGTGTGCCCAGGGCAACTTCCCTTCTCCGCAGTCTCTCACTATAGCTCCTGAGTTTACGCATCCGAAAACAAGCCACTCTCAGGGTGTAACAGCCATTCCTTGTCTGTTGCAGACTTCAAGTGTTAATAATCTGATTGGCCCTCTTGATGTCCATCCTAGTCAATCAGCCAAGTCAGGCAAGGAGACCATGCAGTATAAGCACAGCAGTTGGTGACCACTGCCATGGTTTCAAAGAAGGGGAAAATCTCCTGATCAAGGGACATGGCTGGCCCATGGGGTAGGCAGACATTTCAAAAGGAGTCTATCTCACAGATCTTCCCAAAGCTGCCAATTTAGAAGGTGCTGGGCCAGGTTTGGGATCTTAACAGTTGTGAACACAATGCCCCCTGCTTCTGCTTTTTGAGCAAGCCACACAGGCTTGTGCTCCCTGGTCTCACAGAGTCAATTTGGCTCTTTCCCGAGGACAGTCACCAGGCTACGGACCTATTTTCTTCATGTCCTCATCCCATCCCAGCACCAAACATCCAAACATTCCCTCCCTCATGACAGCCTCCAGCCTTCACGCAGATCAACTGAGGCAAACAGAAGACTGTGAGGTTGTCGCTACCCCCCCACTTCCTTACACACTCTTTTGCTCTCCAACCCCTGCACAGACTGTATTTTCACATCTAGAAAGGTTTCCACCCAAATCACTTAAAACCAAGGACACTCATGTTTTGACTGATGGCTTTTATTGCATAACTCTAGGCAGGAGCAAGATGCACTAAGCAAGGGAGACTGTTCCGAACCCTCAGGAATGGAGGCACAGGTCAGGTTTATGCCCAGTTGCAGCATTCACAGCTGGGGTCAAAGACAAGCCCCACCTGGCAATTCTGCTGGTACGTGACTCCATTCACGTACCTTCTGTGCCAGAAGGCATTTCTGTTATTCACCACGGGGTAGAGGCCGTTGGCTTTGCAGGCACAGAACCCACTACCCACAGAACTGCCTCCAGAGCTGCTTCCGGAGGAGATGCTCCCGCTTCCACTTCCGGTCCCACTTCCACAGCTGGGAGGAGAGGTTATGGGCTCAACTGGCTTAGCAGGGCCGGTGCAACCCGAAATAGCACAAAGCAGATGAGTGGACCTGGAAGGGGCACCCAGATTGCCTTGAGGTGAGGAGACTAGTGGCCTTGAGGCGAAAGTCTGGAGGTGGAGTGCTGTTAGCTCAGGATCCCTGCCAGCGAGGAGATCACATGATTACTCCATATTCAGGAATTAGGAAGAGCTATAATTTCAAGCCACTCAGTTTTAAATTGAAAACGTTCTCTCTTCTTAATGATGTCAAAATCATTAAAAAAAAAAAATCACTGAGCACCAGTATGTACCAAATTGTTTCTTAGGATCTGGGTATATGTGGCAAGCCAATAACCTCTGGGACAAAAGTCTGGAAAAAAAATTAGGGACGTGGTATTTGTCCTGAAGTACAGACTAGAAACATGTGAGCAGTGCTGAAGGCTCTTGTTCAATCTCCAGGAGGGCTGAAAGAGACTATTAATGAGGGAGGGGTTCATAGAAAATAAATGCTTATATATTGAAAGTCAGCCTAATTTCTTGAGGCTTTCCTTTAAGATTTAGCCGACCTAGAAAACTCACCCAGGTAGGTCTGGCTTGCCATAAAAGCATAACATGGCTGACCTGGAAGTTCAAGGGTAGGGAAAGAATGCAGCACCTGTTTCAGCTGGGCAAGAGCAGTGAGGTGAAATGAGAAGTGACTCCCTGGACAGTGGGGGTGGGCAGATATTAGAGCTGCCTTTTGAGTTAGAGAAGGAGCATTTGTCTACCCTGGGCATCCTCCTGTTGTCACTTACTTGCACTCTGCAGTCCAAGGGCTTTCTTCAGGGTATTGATCAGGGGGAACTTGCCCTGGTTGCAGAAAGTGCCTGTGAAGTCATCAAGGTCTATGGCCCAGACCATGGCACCTCCAAAATTGTTCTCCTTAAGCCACTGAGCCTGCTTAAGGATAGAGGACAGCAGAGGTCATTTTACTTCCCTGGACTAAGGTTGGGCCCACAGCATGGCAGAGGGGCTGACCTTACCTTGATATTGAAGCTCTTGACATTATCATAGCCAACCCACTGGTTGCCCTGATAGGCATAAGGAACATCCTGAGGGGTGTCCCATGCCTGAGTGGCTCCATTTTTCAGGAAGGTACAGATCTTTAAAAAATCAAGAGATTCAAATCTTTTAAATGTGACTCCCATGAAAGAAAAAAAACAGACACTTGTTTCCTTGTTTTGTTTTTCTCATGTCTCTAATTGGGCGATTTTTCTGTTTTCTAGTTATGGGTTGTTATTTGCAGTAATTAAGATCAAGTTGCTTTTGAAATACTCTCGTTATCCCTACTCTTAATGCTTAATTTTGGGAGCCCACATTAATATGAGAGATATAGTTCTTTCATTCCCTTAGGTGCTAATGTAAATGACCTTAAATCTGCAATCTGATGCTTGAATATCGCACATTATAAGTGCTCTTCGGGCGCCTGGGTGGCTTGGTCGATTAAGCGTCCAACTTCGGCTCAGGTCATGATTTTGAGGTTTGTGAGTCTGAGCCCTGCATTGGGCTCTCTGCTGTCAGCACGGAACCCACTTTGGATCCTCTGTCCCCCTCCCTCTGTGACCCTAGCCTGCCTGTGCGTGCGCGCTCTCTCTGTCTCTCCAAAAACAAATAAACATTTTTTAAAAACTCTAAAAAAAATAAGTGCTCTTCAGACTGGATTAGGTAAGTGAGTTGATTATTTAAACACTTCAAGCATTTAGAGTGATAGCTGTGTTTTAAGTAGATAAGTAGTGGACTGAATGAGCGTTCAAGCTTTCTGCAGATTCTAGCCCTAAGGCTACCATTCAGCACAGCCCTGGAATTCACAGAATTTCCATTGTACAGCCCAGTCTGCCTACCTCATAGTAGGCCCAGAACCCAGACTGCCTGGTAGAGGGCCCAGGAGGACCAGCACCAGAGGTGGGGGCACCAATGCCAGTGTTGGAGGGGTCACTCAGGATGAAGGTGTGGCCGTAGGTAGGGAATTCAACGATAAGCTTCTCAGCTGGGGCCCCATTTTCCTTACAGTAGTTCATGACGTAATCCTGCAATGGCAGTGGGTTAGCCAGAGGCTCCACCCAGCTGATGACCCAATGCTTAGTG
Source organism: Panthera uncia (assembly GCF_023721935.1). Classification (NCBI taxonomy): domain Eukaryota; kingdom Metazoa; phylum Chordata; class Mammalia; order Carnivora; family Felidae; genus Panthera; species Panthera uncia. The sequence goes on from NW_026057585.1 coordinate 11,530,687, forward strand.
ACATTAGTTTACTGTTCTAACAGGCAAAATTGTACGATGTTAATAACAGACAGGTAATATTTCTTCAAAACATTTTGGTGAAATCATAGTTAATGGGATATGATCAGCCACTAAGGAGCATAGTTATCCAAGTGAGACATTTGCAGAATTTTCTTTGTCCCCGAATCTCCATGTGATTTACAGCCTCATCTCTGGTCTTCATGTGCATGCGTGCAGAGACTTACCACATTGAGGTAGGCATTGCTGCCCTTGTCAGTAGGGTATTTGTACAGGGGGCTGTTCTCTGCAGTGTAGCCCTCCCAGGAGCCATGGAGGTCATAGGTCATGACATGGATGTAGTCTAGGTACCTGGGGTGGGGTAAGGGATTTAAAAACATTTCTGATGGTCATCTTCCACACATATGCAGGCAAGCGATACCACTTCCAAAGCCTCCTAAACAAGGTCCCTGAATAGCAAGTCAGACTAAGGACAAGTCTACCTTGCAAAAGAGGGAGCTACAGGAGTTTGAGGATAGGGGGAATCACTCACTGGGACAGCTGGAGGATCTCATAGCCAGACTGGATGTTGGAGATGCCAGCAGCTACTGCAGCAGTGACCGTCAGCCTGGGACTGTTGATCTGCTTGGCCTCCTGCTCAAAAGCTTCACGCATTTCCTATAGAATAAGCAAGCACTGTAGGTCATCTATGAATCTGATTTTAGCTCCTTGAATAATCATGATAGGTATGTTTGTATAATGCTTTTCTTTTTCAAGATGTTTCCATGTGTTTTATCTTACTTTTTAGTCTTTCAATATCCCGATAACGTGCATAGTATTGATGATACCAGTCCATTTTAGTGGTATCTAATATGAATAGAAATTAGACATTTTCACCAAAGTCCCACAGCAAGTTAGTAGCCAGGTCATGACCAGAATGCAGGTCCCAGATGACCAGTCAGAGCTCCACTTATATCACTATACTTTGAACTCACAGTTGCTGCAGGAACTTATATCCAGCTTTTAGCGGTATAGATGTTGCTTCCCTTCATCCAGTAAATGAACTACCTTGGAGGACTGACATCCCATCAAATGAAACGCTGATTTGGCCAGTAAGGGAAGTGGCTACAGCCAGGTGATAGGTTCCCATTCAGCCCTAGCACCTTTATTTTGTATGACTCTAATCTCATTCGGAGGACTGGGTTCAGTTTTTATAACTGTGTTCTTAGGGTGTGCCAGAGTGTGTTCCACGGAAGGGTGGGTCTGAAAACTGTCGTGTGGTACTGGTTAAAGGAAGTAGGATATTTAAACTGGAAGAAGAGAAATTATAGGTGGGATGTTGTAGCTGTCTGCAAATATTGAACTGATAGATTACAGAAGGTGTTTTTTTTCTTGGTTACTTTAGTGGGTGGAGCTAGAACCAATGACTGGAAGTTATAAATTATGATTGGAGGCACGTTTCGGCTAAGAATAGAGATGTTCTTTCTGATCTCTCGAGCTGTTCAACAAATAAGTAGATTGACTTTTCAACTAGTGAGTTACTTAATATTGAAGCCCTTGGAGGCTGGCTGATGATCTGCTGTATGGAATAGTATAGGAAGAATCTCTGCTTGCCTAGGTGGCTCAGTCAGTTGAACATCTATCTGACTCTTGATTTTGGCTCAGGTCATAACCCCAGAGTTGTGGGATCGAGCCCCACGTTGGGGCTCCATGCTAGTGTGGAGTCTGCTTAAGATTCTCTCTCCCTCTGTCCCTCTTTCCTGCTATCATGTTCTCTCTTTCTCTCTCTAAAATAAATAAAATGAAAAAAAAAAAGTTAAAAAAAGAAACTCTCTATTTTGAGAGGGTAAATTTAAAAATTATCCTTGGATCTTCTTACTCCATTCACTTTTCCTTGGTGATCTCTGAATTATCTTCCTCTTCTGATGACTTCAATACAGTATATCAAGTCAGGTTCTTTGTCCTGAGCTCTAGATTGGTCTTCATTCAGTGACTACTGGGCATTCTTATAGGAGGTCCTATAGACTCCTCTCATTCTTCATGCCCAAAGACAAATTCATGAGTCCTCCTTGTTCCAAATCTACTCTTTTTGTATTTACATTTTAGTTAAGAGGACAAGAAGGCACTCCTTAAAGTCAGAAACTGGAAGACATATCTTTTCCACTTTCAATCGGTGTCCAAATCCAATTGATTGTACCCTTGCATACTTGCCCTTTCTGTCCTCTGTTCGGTTCCCTTGGCATCTCTTGCTTGACTTACTGCAATAGCCTAACTGTATCCCTGCCTTCCTACCTCCTTTGAATTTGTCCTCCATGGTTAAGCCAAGAGTTGTCTTTCTAGAACACAAGTTTCATCCTATCTCTCCACTACTTTCAAAGCTGCCCCATAGCCTTGAGAGTAAAGTCCAAATTCCTTAACATAATGTACAAGTCCCACATGGTTTTATTCCTGTGCACGTGTGGCCTCACAATCGTCCCTCTGTCTTCATCTGTGCAGTCCCCATCTTCGCTTCGTTGCTATTACTAGTTGCTTTCAAGACTGAGCTCAAGCGTCACTTTCTCTAGGAAACTCTTCCTGATCCTGCCCCAGAGCAGAATTAGGTTGCCTCTGTGCTGCTTGATCAAAGCATACTGTAATTGTTGGTTGTTTTCCAACCTTCCACCTCATTTCATGTTCCCTAAAGCCAAGGATTATCTTATTCTTATCTCCAACCTGACACCTCACCCAGTGTCTGGGACAGAGTGAGTAAGTGCTCAGTAATAACAGACAGTCTCGTAGTGTAATGGTTAGAAGCAGTGGGCTCCGTAGCCAGACCGCATGGGTAATTATGACACCTGCTAGGCGTGTGATATGAAGCAAGTTACCTAAACCTTAGCTTCCTCTGTAAAATACAGATTATGGTACTTATAGTATCTAGATCATAGAATAGATGTACAGGTGAAATGAGTTACAATTCCTAGAATAGTAGAATACAGTAGAATAGTGCCTGGCATGTAGCACACATGTGTTGTTGTTATCCTTATGAAAAGCTTCGAATGAAGGCATGCTATCTAAGAATCTTTGGGATGAAAAGATTCTGTCATTCTAAATTCCAGTTTAGTTGCACTTGGGAACCACCAGATTATCACTGGAAGGAATAGGCTTTGAATCTTCTTGGGCTAGAGATTGCCACATCTCTCCTCACCTGCACCAGGACGGTGAAGAGATGCTTGTCCTGAGGGGGGCTCCCACAAGAGCCAGGGTACTCCCAATCAAAGTCCAGCCCATCAAACTCATACTGGCGCAGGAATTTGATGACCGAGGCAATGAAGTTCTGGCGGTTCTCAGGAGTGGAAACCATGGCAGTGAAGCTGCAGGAGACCCAAAGAACAAACACAGGGTGAGGGAATGCCTTGGCGGTCCCAACACTTTGTAGTAAAATCAGACTTTTATGTTTCTGCCTCAGAGCCCTTCACGGAGACCCACAGCCCAGATGTACGTATGGTTCTGGCTTTCTCCTGTCCTTTGTAATCAGTATTCCGCAGCCGTGGAATCTCAGCACTCCATTTATTTTGTGATCCACCCGGCTCTGAGCTTTCTCCTAGGTTGCGCTTGTTGCTTTGAACACATGGTTACCCAGCTCACTGTGTTCTCTCTCCAGATAGCCCCCCAAGTTCATATACCTTCAGAAAGTCTTTTTTATTTGCCTGACTTTCTCTTCTTTTCCCCCAGGAGGTAAATAGAAGCACTATAACACCCTTTGCAGGGGTTGTGTTTTTGAAATACTCTAAGAAGAGGTCGTTTTGAAATCTCCGTAACTAAACCCCTGTGAATGGAATCTCAGAATATCCATCTAAATGTAAACATATAAAATAAATTGTGTTCTACCTTAATATTGCTATTCTGGTAGAGTAATTTATTCCAGTAGCCTGTTTGTTTAATGTGGATCCTTCATACCCTGTCTTAGATTGTGAAGTCTAAAGAAACACAGCTTGTTTTCAATAGCAAATGAACACTAGGCTCTCCCACAGAGGACTTACAGGGCAGTTCCAAAGTTCCAGCCTCCAATGGCCAGGAGAGTTTTCAGCTGGCTGTTCCTATAAAGCAAAGGATAGAAAAGAGAAACTTCAAGATCCATGAATCCTTCTATTTAAAATTATATCGCTTTACTATTGGGTCTGGTCATATACTTTGATGTTGCCTTGATAAGATATTCTGTAGGATAATTTTCCTTCACTACTGAAGACTTTCTTTATAAAAATTGTGTTGTTATTCAATACTTAGTATAATACTAAGTGAAATAAGTCAGTCAGAGAAAGACAAATGCCATATGATTTCAAACATGTGGAATTTAATCAACAAAACAAATAAACATAGAAAAAAGAGACAAGTAAAAAACCAGACTCATAACTACAGAGAATAAAATGGTGGTTGCCAGAGGGGATGTGGGGGGCTGGTGGGGAAGATGGGTGAAATAGGTGAAGGAGACCAAGAGTACACTGTATCATGATGAGCACTGAGTAATGTATAGAATTGTTGAATCATTGTATTGCACACATGAAACCGATATAATTACGTTAATTATATTTCAACGACAAAAAAAATTGTGTTGTTACCATAAATGCACTCAAGGGATGTCAGGATGTCTCAGTCAGCTGAACATCTGACTTTGGCTCAGGTTATGATCTCACGGTTCATGGGTTCAAGCCCCACATTGGGCTCCACGCTGACAGTGTGGATGGAGCCTGCTTGGGATTCTCTCTCTCTCTCTCTCTCTCTCTCTCTCTGCCCCTCCCCTGCTTTTGCTCTCGCTCTCAAAAATAAATAAACATTAAAAAAATAATAAATGCACTCATAATTCTTTAGGGAAGTCCAAATTATGGGACTGGATTTTGTAAAATTAGGAATCGAATAGCAATAATATATATAAAACTTAAAAGCATAATTGAACCATATTCTATTCCATCAGATGACATATTGCTTGAGCTTAATTGCTTTCTCAGCCTCCAAGATAATGAATATAAATCAATTGCTTAAAGTTATGTACACTTTCTGGAATAGCAGTTCTCAAACAGTTCATACAAGAATGGAGTGCAAGTGTCAGAACGGGAAAACATTAAAATTCTGGGTTTCTAGCCTCTTTCTCAGAGATTCTGATTCGTTTGGATTGGGAGAGGGTTTGGCATATTTATCAGGTGCCCCGTGTGATTTTGATTCACAGTCCATGGATCACACCTCAAGAAATACCACTCTAAAGGAGTTTATTTCCTGTTTATCATAACTTAAATTCTAGTAGCTACATTCAAGACAATACCACTACTGGTTATAGCAATGGCCTATAGCCTTATTTTTCTCCTAGAAATAGCTAAATTGAACAAATCAGAAATTAGAAGATACTAGGGTTATCGTTTCTTTGTTTTGTTTCATTTTTACACAAATAGAACTTTTAAACTACAGTAGACACTTCTGATTTTTTTCAGTTCAGTGATGTCTGATCTTCAGTATCTTCCACCTCCTGCTTTCTGATGTGAGTAGCTAAGATGGCTTGCAGCTTCTTGGGTCATAAAAAAAAAAGATATTGACAGGGAATCAAAGACACAGACCTGATATATTTTGAATACCTTCTAGAGAAGGCAATGTGTTATGTTATCTATATGTCTGCTACTTAAAGTATAGTTCCTGGACCAGAAGTATCAGCATCATCCGGGAGCTTGTTTGAAATGCAGAATCTTGGTCTCCACCTCAGTCTTGCTGTCTCTGAACTCATTTTAAGAAGATCCCACATGAGTTGTTTCCACATTTATGTTTGGGAAGAACTGACCTAGGAGATAACCAAATTAGATATCTCCCTCTCTCTTACTTGTTTTTCAGGCCGTTGAAAGCTTGATAGAAAGTCACATCATCCCATTCAGTGGTGGTGATCTTGTTGTTCCGCATCCCAGCAAAGGCATAGATCAGGTGAGTACAGAGGCAGGGGTCAATGTCATCAGGCTTGAAGCGCCCAGGCCTGGCTGGTACTGGGCCCAGTTAGTGAAGTAGCATGTCAGCTGGTAAGCAGAACCTGAAAGTAGTAAGAAGTGAAAACAATGACCTGATGTAAGTGTCACTGAAATGCGCTGTGAATTTTGGCCCTGCCTCTGTTTCCCTCCCTTTGCCTCAATGCCTGATCTCTGTGTGGTGGTGCTGAATGTAAATACCCTTGCAGATGAGTTCAAAGATTCTAGTTTGGAAACTAGTGACTGACTTGGAGTTGGTTATTTTCCACTTCAACAGATTCATTTGGGGATCTTAAGCCTAAGAACCACTTATGAAAATATGTCCGGTAGTCCTGTGAAGCCCGGTGAATACCAATTTATAATGCCCGGTGGTCATGCTAAAGAGAATAGCAGTGACAGCCAATCCAAAACAACAGATTTTCTCAATGTCAAACCCATCTGTCTGTGAAGTAGACAGTAGTTCCCTTTCCCTCATGTGGCCTATCTCTTGATTTACTTAAAAAAAATACATTAATCGACAATTGCATTATGAGTAATTTATAAAGATTTGTGGTTTATGGTAGGAAAAGGTAAAAGACAGAGTTCATGACTTACCTAGCTGAGCACTCAGCAGAAGGGCCAGACCTAGAGTGAAAGAAAACACATGTGCTCTGTACCAATTGTCTATATCCTGTAGAATCTAATTCTGAGGCCTTGGGTGCCGTCTTATGTGCCATAGATTGTTATAGCCCAGTGACACTCGTGGATTATGCCGAAGAGTAGGCTTTTCAGTGAAGGCACCAATAGATTGACACTTCCCTCCTCTTAGTCAAAAATGGCCACGGTGCTCTCTTCTTCCACCTTCCATGTCAGTAATAAATGTCACTGAATGCAGAGTTCAAAGTCTACTATCTATGGAAGATGTACTTACTGAAATTACCCAGAATGTACTGTACTCAATGAGTACACATCCATCCATGCTTCACCTCCCTGAACTGGGGAGTACAGCCTTCCACAGACAAGGCATCCTCTAAAGCAGTGAATTCAATATCTCCTGGGGCTTGGATTTTTTTTTTTAGAACCACCTTTTAGGAGCCCTTACGGTAGAAGAGAAGAACCATGAACTGTGAGACAAGACTCCAGATGCCTCTCCCTGATTCCACCAGAGCACTTCGGGCATCATTGAACTACAGTTTTCATTTAGAAAAGGTTCTGAAACTATAAAAAGTTTGTAAATCACAGCTCTAGAACAACTAATAAACTATGGCTATAGCTTGGCTCTAAGCAATTTACTCACTTAACCCCTTTAAATGACTGAATTTCTAGCTGACATTTTTATGATACATTAGCAACTCAGTAGGATAGTAGGGGAGAAAAGAGAAGTAACCCTCAAAACAGCAGAACATAGATAACTTGCATAATTCTATCCCCGTTCCTACTAACTTTGATACCTGGAAAAGTTAGACCAAGGACGCAAGCATGTAAATAAAAATAATAGCAATTAAAATGAGGCGGTGCAGGAAGATGAATGGAGAACAAGAAACCATCGATAAGGGATGAGAAAGTCAGACAAAGCATTGGAAGAAAACAAGCCTTTCTTTTAGGAGCATGCCCATGGTATCAATGAGGGTAGAAATGTTACTAGAGTCAACTGAAATTAAGAGAATATGATTTGTGTATGTCAGGATTCTCTTGGAAATTTAAAATGATGAAAGAAGAATGGAAGAGCCTAGGGGCGTAATGCGAAGGCTATCGGATCCAGAGAGAAGAGGAAATCAGGTAAGAGTAAGGCTCTGTCTCTGACTGGAGACTCACCTGTGAGGAGAATAAGCTTTGCCATGGCTGTCATTGGTACTGGTCTGGCAGAGAGAACCTGGATTTGCTTTTTATACCATCTGAGTCCCAGGTTATCACGAGGGATTCCAAGTGGAGAGCAATGAACTCAGATGTGTATATAGCTAATCAGTAAATCAACAGATCTCCGCTCCTACAGACACTACACCTTAGACCTGCAACCTACGCTCCCCCACAACCACCACTTTCTCTGCTCAGTAACAACAAAACAATGCTATGACCCCTAATAAGGTGGTGGAGACCATCACAATGGAAACCACCAGCTTAATAGCTTTTATGGCAGTTCCCAGGGCTGATAAGCATCTGGTTAAACATTCTGATTACGTTTTTGTGTTGTGGACATTTAGTGCCTGGCATCAAAGCATGTCTTTATTGGAAAGTAAATAATAAAAACCCTTAGAAGTTATTAACTGTTTTAAAACCTTTTTTCCTCATGGAATTTTTCATGTATAATTTGTACAATCAGTACAAACTTTCCATCTTTAGGTGCTACTTTCTGAACATTTTACCCACACCTGTTCTTAGGAATGACTTTGTCATGACTATATGATAATTTTATCTAAGAAGGTATGGTTTCCAAAATGTCCCCTCTGAAGGTCAATAAGAACTCATTAGTGTTCCATAGTTCCAAATTACATCCAGAAGATGTTAAAAAAAATATTTTGTGTTGCCGATGGGTAGAGATGACAGTGATGATATTGAAAGGAATCTCTTTTAATAGAAATATTACCAATTTGACTATGTCTAGAATTTTATGTTTGGAATTAATTCCAATCAACGTTTCTAAACATTATCCACTACCATTTATGACAGGATGGTCATAACTTTCCATTTTAGCCAAAATGGTCTATTTGTTGTCCCCAAACATGTCTTGTGTGCCTTTGCTTATACTGTCTCTCCACTCTTTGCCACAATGTCTTCTCCTTCTTCTCACTGCCTGCCCACTCTTCCAATTCTTCAAAGCCTAGCTCAGACCCTCTCTTTGAAGCTCAGTGATCTTGTCTTCCTCTGAAATATCTTAGGTACTCTAGTACATATTGTCTGTACCATGTATATGCTACTGTCTTGTACAATACCCGGAATGTAGTTGGTGGGCGTATGGGTGCCCATCATGGGATATCAACACCTTAGCCCACTTACTGTGAATGCAGACTGGCTTCTCTATCACATTTAGAAACAAAATTGTACGTATTCAACCCAACGATAATTCGGTCATGAGCGCTTAGTTTCTACTCGCAGGACCAGAGAAGGTCTAGTAGAAATGCTGCCGTGGGGGTGTTGGTTGTGAAAATAATAATATCAACAAACACTATGTGCCAGAGATTGTTCTGCATGTTTATATCACTAAGAACTTATTTTTGCAAGCGACTAAAACCAACTCTAACAAGCACAGATTGGTATATTGGAAAAATATGAAGAAGCTCACAGAATCAAAGATAAGAATGTAGGGCTGCCTCAGAGAAGACAGAAATCAAGCCTTTCTTGGGGGAGTGGAGTGGGAGGAGGCCTTAGAATAAACCCTAATTTTATTTTTTATCTATGCATCATTCCACACAAGACCCAAAGTCCCGGGAGAAATAGTCTGTGTAGCTTTGAGCTTGTATCTGGCCCTTGATTAAGGAAAACACAGGGCACTTGGATTTAAATTTCCATCAGGAATGATCACAAAATGGAATTGTAAAAGAGTGGGGACAGTGAATACTGAGTGACTGAAAAATAATGAATGTTCATCAGAAGGTTCTACTTCATTATTTCATTTAGCCCATAAAAATGATTATTACTGTCACCCCAATTTTGTAGATAAGAAAATTGATCCAACAAATCGTAAGCACCAGATCCAACATTCAGTGCCAAGGTAGTTGCCTCCAGAATGGAAATCTCCTAGTATTTCCACTGCACTGCCTCCTTATATTAAGTAGGCTAGTTGGTGGTCCAAGTTGAACTGGGAAAGGCATTCCCCCAAGACACCCAGGAGAATATGGTTGGGATAAAGAGCCAGAACTGTGTCAAATCAAGGTTAAGTTAAGGATTTGCAAAAATAGCAAAGCCAGTAGTTTCGGGATTATCTTGTTTGGCACTATCAGATCTGCTGCTGTTCAGATTTAGTGAGATATTTTCTACTGAATTGGGTGCCTCTTATCCTACATTCGTGACCGGCAGATAAAACACCCCTTCTTAATATCTCCTTAGGAGCTCCAGGTGAGTCCTTATCAAGCTTGCATCCCATCTGAGCACTTGAGTGTTGGCAAGAATTATAAGATTTAGAGAATAATAAAGGTTTGAAAGGGCTGCATTGTGTATCCTTCCATGTTATTTAATGTTTTTCAATAAGCATTATTTTTAGACTCTCAAATTGTACCATACACACGAGTTTAGATGTGCATTTAAAGAAAAATATTAAAATGAAGACCCTTGTTCCACTGCCCAGCTTAAAAGTGATAATATTATCTTTGAGTGTTACTCTGTATGTCCTTATATAACACTGTACTCAGTGTTTGTCATTCCCCTGAAGCGAGCGACTCTCCTGAATTTTGTGGTAACCATTTCCTTGCTTTATTTATAATTTCACCAAATATACCTATATCCCTAAATAATATATTCAATAGTTTTATAATTTTTATCATATTAGTAATATCCTCATTAGTTTTAATATGTTCATTAGTTTTGACTCTGTTTAAGTGAAATAATGCCAAGTGTATTCTTCTATTTCTTGCTTTTTTAGCTTAGCATTAAGTTTTCGAAATACATCCACATTGTTACAAGTAGCAGCTGTTTTCTTATTTTTGTAGCTGTATGGTATTCTATTATGGTGTTCTATTAAATGAATATGCCTCGATTCACTTATCCTTTCTGTATAGAGCAACATGTGGGTTGTTTCCAGCTTTTCCCTCTCTATGCTGTTACAGGCATCTCTTAACATGTCTCTTGGTGAATATTTGCAAATTTCTCCAGTGTTTATATTAAATTTTTTTTAATGTTTTATTTATTTTTGAGACAGGGAGAGACAGAGCATGAACAGGGGAGGGTCAGAGAGAGGGAGACATAGAATCTGAAACAGGCTCCAGGCTCTGAGCTGTCAGCACAGAGCCCGACGTGGAGCTCGAACTCACGGACCGCGAGATCATGACCTGAGCCGAAGTCGGCCGCCCAACCGACTGAGCCATCCAGGCGCCCCTCCAGTGTTTATATTAAATAAGATGGCCGCGTGAAACAGAACATGCATCTTAAAACTTGCTATTTAGCTAGACATCTTTTCTGAAGTATTTGTATCAGTTTGCACTACCAACAGCAATGTAGGAGAATTCCCATTACTCCACGTCTTTGCCAAAACTTGGTATCATCAGATTTTAAAATTTGTGTCGTGGTAGATAGTTTTTGTTTTTATCTCTCAAGTGACTAATAGGGTTGAGCATTTTTAAACATTTTAAACATTTATTATCCACTTGTGTTCCTTTTCTGTGAAATGTCCGCTCATGTCTTTTGCCCATTTTTCTTTTTTTTTAATTTTTAAAATTAATTTGAGAGAGACAGAAGGAGACAGAGTGAAAGTGGGGGAGGGACAGAGAGAGAGGGAGACACAGAATCTGAAGCAGGCTCCAGGCTCTGAGCTGTCAGCACAGAGCCTGATGCTGGGCTCAAACTCACAAACCGTGAGATCATGATCTGAACCGAAGTCAGTCGCTCAACCGACTGAGCCACCCAGTCTCCCCAATGTTTATTTATTTTTAAAAGAGAGAGACAGGGTGTGAGCAGGGGAGGGGCAGAGAGAGAGGGAGACACAGAATCTGAAGCAGGCTCCAGGCTCTGAGCTGTCAGCACAGAGCCCGATGCGGGGCTTGAACTCATGAACTTCGGGATAATGACCTGAGCTGAAGTCGGATCCTTAACCAACTGAGCCACCCAGGAGCTCCTCTTTTGCCCACTTTTCTGTTGGGTTGCCCACTAATTTATTAATTCTTTATAGGAGTGCTTTATATATTTAGAATTGTAATTATTTCTTCTCCCATCAGGGTCTTGTCTTTTCACTTTCTTCATGATGTCTTATGATTTTAAAAAGTTCTTAATTGTAATGTAGTCAAATATATACAACTTTTCCTTTATGGCTTACTTTTGTGTGTACGTGTACCTTATTAGAAAACAAAAAATCCCTCCCCACCCTGAGAATATAAATATTCTTTTTTATTTTCTTCTAAACTTCTAAATGTTGCCTTTAAATTTAAGTCCTTAATTCATCAAATTTGTTTTTGTGCATAGTGTATGGACTAATTTTATTTTGTTCTGTATGGGTAACTAGTTGTACCAGCATCGTTTATGTATAACCCATCTTTCTTACACTTATCTGAAATACCACTTCTATCATAACTCAAACCTGTCACATGTAATGTTATCTAGTCACATCTCACCCTACCACCCCCACCTCCTTTTACACACTCTGCTCTTATATCATCAGGAATGTCTTAGTCATCATGGCGCTTTATGTTCCCATTTCAATTTTATAATTCACTTGTCAACTTTCATGAGAAACATCATTGGAATTTTGATTAGAATTACATGGGATGACACTGGGGAAAATTGAGATCTTTGTGGTACTGTCTTTCTATCCATGAATATGGGTTGTCTCTCAAACTATTTACACCTTTTGGGGTGCCTGGGTGGCTCAGTGGGTTAAGCATTTAACTCTTGATTTTAGCTCAGGTCATGATCTCACAGTTCGAGGATCGACCCCCACATCAGGCTCTGTGCTGACAGTGCAGAGCCTGCTTGGGATTCTCTCTTCCCCTCCCTCTCTGCCCCTTCCCTGCTCATGCACACACACTCTCTCAAAATAAATAAATAAATATTTAAAAATGTTTACATCTTTTAAAATGTCTGTTAAAAAGTAATACAGTTTTCTCCATAGTGGTTTTTCACATCATTTGAAAAAGGTGTATTCCAAGGTACTATATATATTCTGTCTCTGTTATAAATGGTATTATTTAAATGGCATTTTCTGTTTATTGCTTGTGTATATAAATGCAATTAAGTTTTATATACACATTTGAGTCCAGCAACATTATGAGGCATGCTTATTAGTTTACATAATTCTCTATGCTTTTGTTTTGTTTCCTATGTAGTGAGTCATATCATCTGAGAACAATGGCAGTTTTATTTTTTCATTTCTAACATGCATAGCTAAAGAGCTACCACATAAAAAAGCAATGAGAGACTGGCCCATGCGGTCAGTCTAAGTACGAGTGCCAATTTATTCACATACAAAGAGGGACACCACTGGCACAATGGTACAGCCACACCTGCCTGGCATAGTGGTTCCCTGTGGAACAGAACAGAGTACCAAAGTGGACTCTAGAATCATAGATTTGGTTTCCAACCCTGGTTCTCCTTCTTCCTAGGTGTGTACATTAGACAAGTTATTCCACCTGTTGGCCTCGGTTTCCTCACTCCTAACCTCTGGATAATAATAGTTCTTACAGGGTCATTGTGAGGATTAAATGAGATCACCTATGTAACTCACCTTGCACTGTACTTAGCACATCTTAGGTATTTAATACATTTTAGCCATTATTATTCTTCCCAAACTGAGGATCTGAAATCCTTGGATAGACAAGGAGCAATTATGGTTGCTGGTGGAGTTGACACACTAGACTTTGTGTACGGATTAATGACATGTTTCAAATATGAATTTGTTAGTTTTCTAATATAGATTTTAAATAAAATACCAAGTCGTGAGAAAATTCTACTTGCTTTTTGCTGTATTTCCTCAGCTGGCAGAGGAAGAAAACTACTAATCCTCCACTACTATCCTCTGTGTGTTTGTAGAGGGGAGTATATAAATTAATTTTTTTTTAATTTTAGAAATGGTCCTACTTGAAAAAGGCTACCATTTGAATCTGGCAGGGAGGAAACAAAAGTGTTTCAGAAGTGGTGAATTTCCTGCTCTGGAGATGTTCAAGTATAGGCTGGAAGAGATCTAAGGTCACTTAGTAAAAGACTTTGATGGTCATAGACAGTAGATTTGCTGACTGTTAAGAGCCTCTTCTAACCCATTTGATTCTTACTATTCCTCCGAGAGGGAGGCAAGCTAGACTTTATTGTTCCTATATACAGACGAGGAAATGGAGAGTGAGAATTTGATGAAATTAAACAGTCAGGTGTGTAGCCTGAACTGAGGCTCAGAGTTGCTGACTCCTAGTCAAGTATTTATCTTTCTTCTTGATGAATTTTATTTCTACTAATGCAGCCTAAGACTGTATTATCTTTTGCAACAACTTCATTGTGTGGTTCTTTCATATGGAGTTTCTTACACAAAACGGACACAAATCTCACTCACTGTGTGCTTGGGAAATAGATTTTTTTGTAACCCTATGCATATTTTCATTATATACATCATTGCGTTTTGTGTCACTTGTTTATAGTCTACATCTCCTACTAGTAGGTAAGCTCCTTGGAGGCAGGTACTATTTTTTATGCATCTCCATATCTCTATGATTTAGATAGTTCTTGGAATTTCAAAGATGAGACTACAAGTGATGTTGAGGAGGGCTATGACACCTACCCCATAGAAAGGTGACTTCTTTGTATCCAGAACAAATAATGGACACAGAGTCCCAATAGGGAATAGTGGAAAGCTAAATGGTTGGGTGAACTTTCTGCAGGGTGCGGGTGCCATTTTGTTGAGATTGGCTAAGGAAGATGCTCATTCATAAGGAGGAAGATCCCCTCATGGGTACAGTATACCAGCCAGAAAGTGTCATGGATAGCCAGGGTCAACCAGTCATTGATTGTTCTCCTTACTGATAAACATAAGCATTCTGTGGAGCTGAACAAGGCCATCATTGGGAGATGCACTACAAAGGCCAAACTATAACTGAGTAATGACTACAACATTGGTCCCAAGTCAGCTCTATTGACCACGGAGCCAGTAACATCCCAGAGGGAAAGAAATCTCCTGCATGGCCTACTAGGCCTAGTACCTACAGTCCTTCACTGACAGGGGCTTACATTGGCAGATACTGGGTGGGATAACTGGGTGGGATAACTCAATAAAATATTTTAAAAGGATAGTGACATTAGGAGATACCAGAATGGCTCCTGGCTCCTCCCAGTTGCACCTACTTCTGGACTATAGATGCAATGAGAGAAAGACAAATACCTTATGATTTCACTCATATGTGGAATTTAAGAAAGAAAACAAATGAACATGGAGGGGGAGGAGAAAAACCAAGAATCAGACTCTTAACTATAGAGAACAAGCTGATGGTTACCAGGGAGAATGTGTGTGTATGTGTGTGTGTGGGTGGGGAAGGGGGGGTTTAAATAGGTGATGGGGCTTAAGGAGTGCACTTGTGATAAGCACAGGGTGTTACATGTAAGCGTTGAATCACTAAATTCTACACCTGAAACTAATATTACACTCTATGTTAACTAACTGGAACTTAAATTAAAAACTTGGAAAAAAAAATAGATTCAGTAGCATGAAGAGTAACAAAAAGAGTCCACCATCTGTGAGAGTTGCATTTAAGAACTTAGGGCAACCTGATTGATAATTCTCCTAGGAGGATCTAATGCAAGAGAGTGGGAATGCATCACCACCCCACATCCTATGATTTCAGAGGTTTCCTTCCTACCTAGCAAGGGATTTTTTTTTCTACCTCCATAAATATCAATGGCATTTTTCTCATACCTGGGACCATCACCTAGGTGGGAATCTTGCACCAACACTTTCCCATTTCCGTGGTCATGCAATAGTTGGAGCCCTTCATTTGCACCAGCACCAGGGTAAGAATGGCTTCTCAGTGCCCACATGGCAGAGTATTGGACCCTGAGCAAGGGAAAGGTCATAGGCCAAGCTGCAATTGGGTAAACCATCAACAGCCAGGTAAAGATAGCAGAGACCCAGGCTATTCTCCACCTGTCCCTTAGTGCAGCAGTCCTGATTTCACAGTTGCTAAGACAGGTTTGGGGGAACAGAAAGAAATAGCTGTGGGAAGGGATATCTGGATTGGGTCCCCAAATCACAGTTGTTCAGCACCAGAAAACTTCCTGTCCTCAGACTCCTAGGTTCCTAACAGATGGCTGAGAACAGATGGACTGTTGCTGGGAATGGCTCTATTTAGGATATTTATAGCATTGGGAGAGCAATCCAGTTAGCATACCAGTTGGAGTGAACACTAGGCTTAAGCAATTTGTCTTTGTGTTGACGTATCTGCATTCTCTCACTCTCATCCTCTGTGGGTAATAAGAAACATGAAATAGCCATCAGATTAGGTTTGGACATTGTCTTAGTTTGCTCGGGCTGCCATAACAAAATACCATAGGTTGGATGACTTAAACAACAGAAATTTATTTTCTCATAGTTCTGGAGGTTGGAAAGTCTAAGATCAAAGTTGTGTCAGGATTCAGTTCCTTGTGAGAGCTCTCTTCCTGGCTTACAGACAGTCACCTTCTGGCTGTATTGTCACAGGAAAGAGAGAGATAGAGACAGAGGCAGAGGCAGATCTAGTGTCTAGGGCACAGTTCCCTTGGATCACAGCTCCATCCTTGTAACCTCATTTAACTTTAATTACTTCCTTAAAGGCATTCTATCTCCAATACGATATCTCCAATGAATAATCCTCTCATGACCGTCTTATTCTCAGGTAGCCCACAACAATCTAGCAGACTATAAATCTAGGTCTGAGAGAGAGAGAGAGATCCTGGGCCTTAGATGTTGGGGTTTTTTACCTTCTTAATTACTGAAGAACCAAACTCCTCCTGGTGAGATTAGAACATAGGCTCTAACAGCAGAACCTTGGCTTTCAGCTCCACCCACTGTCTCAGTATCCAACGATTGGGACAACACTTGGCTTTCCCTGGTGTGATCTTAACCCTTGTGATTACAGCACTATTACTGGGTGGAAACTGGCTGAAGTCCTGATTCACATGTCAGCTCTCTGCCAGGATTAAACCCTAGGCCATAGGCTAGAGTTGGTGTCGAGAGGCATAAGGCCAACTTCTTCTCCAGGAGGCCAGCCTTCAGGGCATCGGTGAAGTTAATCATCACTCTTCAGCTGTCTTCCAAGAAAAACTTACAAAGAACCATCATAACTGAGACATATCTTGGTTAAATTGTTGAATTCTTCAGGCACCACAAAGAAAAATGTATCAAATAACTTAAACTGTATGGGTTGATGAAGCAGTAGGAGGTACCCACGGACCCCAAACATCCCCACAACAATATTCGAGGCCAGAGCACAATGGAGCAATGCCTACTATCTAAGGCTAAGTTTACCTGGAAGTAGTTCATGTGAGAGTAATTTATTTTGGTAGTGGAATCCAGGAAGCATGAATAAAAGATGGAAGAATGAAACAGGGGAAAAGGGAAAGACGAATACAAAAATATATTATTAAGTAGACCATTGCTAGGGGCAACTAGCCCCAGTCCCAGTCCCAGTCCCTTAGGACTGTCTTAGAAGTCTTATGAAATGTGTTTCTAGACCATCCAGAGAGGGAAAGTGGCAAGACCATGATCCCCTGACCCCCCAGGGATGATATTAATTCCTCTACATGTGCAAGTTGTCTGTGCTCTGGTGGAAGCCTATGTCTGAGAAGCCCCAGGTGGGAAGCCCGAAGTGCATGGCACACACAGGCGTGAAGCGAGGTACTATGACTCCATGAAGGTGATTGAAACTTATTCAGAGCTGATTGCTGCAACCGTGACTGAAGGTAAAAGGGTAAAGCAGAGAGAATTTGAAATGGTGCTGAGAGGTTTTGTCCACATCTACAGAGTTCTGAAGAAAAG
>NW_026057585.1:11548258-11619907 GCF_023721935.1 Panthera uncia
CCCCCCCCACCCCCCCGCGTGAAAGCGAAAGTGCCGGGTCCGCGAAGGGCGAGCTCCGGGGGCGGGGCCGGCGCGGACCCGGGACGGGCGCCGGGCACTCGCCGGGCCATGGATGGGCTCGGCCACCGCCTCCGAGCCAGCCTGAGACTGAAGCGCCGCCGCGGGGGTTAGTGCGGGGCCGGGGCGCGGGGGCGGGGAAGCCGGGGGCCGGGCCTCGAGGCTGGCGGGGCGGGGGCCGGAGGAGAGGGTGGCGGGGGGAGGTTCGAGGGGGGGGCGAGTGAGGGCCACTAGGAGCGCAGGCCTGGCGCCAGGTGAGCCGGAGAGGGGGCGCAGGTGGAGCGGACGTGGCGAGGTGGCGCCGGGGTCGGAGATCGGAGGGGCGCCCAGGCCCGCGGGGGCGAGGGGGAGGCGGCGGGCCGAAGGAAGCCGTTGTGGGGCCCCGGGGCCACGTGTCCTCCCAGCCAGGAAGCTTGTGGTGCAACCGCAGTGTGCTTGAGGCGCCCTCCTGGAACCCCAGCCCCGCCCTGCCCGCTGCGCTCCTCGGAAACTCCGCTCCCCCGACGTGACCGCCCCCACCTGAGGGCGGCGGGGCCCCGGGGAGTGTGGCCCCCGGCAGACCTGGGAGAGCGCCTGCTCTGCGGGGCCTTAGAGCCTGCGAACCAGACAGGGCACGCCTGCCCTGGCCGCTGACACCCCCACCCCCAGGTGAGGGGGAAAGAATTCCTGCCGTCCAGGGTTGTGGGGACTCCAGTAGAAGTCACTTCCTTTCTTCCTAGCAGGGGCGCTGGGCTTTGCAAGAACACAATTGGGAATTCATTCATGTTTTCATTCATTCAACAAACATTTATTTCGGCTTGCCGGTAGTCAGTCCTGAAGTGTCCTTTAGATACTTTGCCCAGAGGTCGCACCTTCTGAGGAGAAAGGAGTCGGTTGGAAGGTAAATCGGGTCACTCCCAGACAGCCTTCTAACATTGGCAGTTGAAAAGTCCCCTTCCTACGCCAGGCCCCCGAATTGGGCAGATCTGGGATGAGACACAGGTGCTCCTTCTGCCATCCCTCCTGCCCCCCCCCGCCCCCCCCCACTCCCAGACTATTTCAGAGACCGGAATGGGGGCAGGGCTCTGGACGGCAAGGGTTGGCACAGAGTTTGGCCATTCTGACCTCGCTGGTGTCCTCCTTTCTCTGGAGAGTACTGGCCTGGGCTTTCCTGGACTCCCTCAACCCTCAGAAGGCAGAGGTTGTGTGAATGGCAGAGCTCTGCTTTTGGCAGCCCAGAGGAGACATTCCAATTGTTCCCACCCCAGCCCCCAAAGTGGGCTGATCATGGTGTCTGGGCATCAAGGAGGAGCCGTGAGGTGAGCAGCCGGTGTTCGCTGTCCTGAGCTTGGCCACCTGTCAGGCCAGGAGAGTGTGCTCTCTTCGTCTTCCATGCCATCCTTCACCTTTCTGGGGAGTTCCCGCATCTTCTTTTCCCTTTTGGCCTCAGGGCAGTTGTGTGGTAAGAGGTGTGTGTGTGCGTGTGTTTATGTGTGTGCACGTACACGCATGTGTAAATCATCCTGGTGGGAAGAAGTGGCAGTGGTGGTGGTCCTGAGTGGAGAGCAGCTGAGCTAGAAAAGGAAGAGCCAGCCTTCTACATCAAAGTTCTAAAAAGTCCCCTTACCTATAGTCTAGCTGGTTTTGTGACTTTAGTCAGGTGGCCGTGGGAGGGGCTTCCTGGTGGAGGAACAAGTGTAACCAGACTCTCGACTTCCCTAGAAGGGGTGGCTCCCTCCTCAACTAAAAAACTCAGGACTGTGATTGCACTCCAGGGCACCAGGGATTAAATGAGATGACCTATATTAATAGGATGAATGTTTTCTTTCTTTTTTTTTTTTTTAAATTTTTTTACATTTATTTATTTATTTTTGAGAGACAGAGAGAGACAGGGTGCAAGCGGGGGAGGGACAGAGAGAGAGGGAGACACAGAATCCGAAGCAGGCTCCAGGCTCTGAGCTGTCAGCACAGAGCCCGAAGCGGGGCTCAAACTCACAGACCTCGAGATCATGACCCGAACCGAAGTTGGACACTCAACCGACTGAGCCACCCAGGTGCCCCTAGGATGAATGTTTTCTGTTCAGCTTTTCTCTTCTGTTGATAAACCTCTTTGAAAGGGAGAAGAAAGCAATCCTTTTCTGGATTTCTTGGGCTTCAGCCCAAAAGTCTGGTAATCTCTTTTGTTTGATTTTGTGAGTTTTGCTGTTCTCCTGGCTCTGCTGATAAAGCAGGAGGAAATGGGCTGAAAATGCAACCCAAAGGGTTCAGGGAAAGGCATAATTTCC
The DNA here is from genome assembly GCF_023721935.1 of Panthera uncia. Classification (NCBI taxonomy): domain Eukaryota; kingdom Metazoa; phylum Chordata; class Mammalia; order Carnivora; family Felidae; genus Panthera; species Panthera uncia. Next base: position 11,550,580 of record NW_026057585.1, read on the forward strand.
TGAGGTTCTGGAATGGTCAGTGAAAAGATTTGGGTTCTCAAAGACCTTTGCAAACAGGGGGCAGCCCACATTTGTGGAATGTTTGGTGTGTACTATATCTAAAAGGCAGGAGCATAGACATGGGACTCTCATAATTCCTACCCACCCCCCCCCCCCGATTCTGTTAATAGTCCCTGAATAGCCCCTGACTTGTTCTGTGACTCAGTTTCCCCATTTGTATGAGGAAGTTGCTTGTTCCTCAGGTGGTGAGGGTTGTGCAACAAGTCTGTGCAGGTTGTAAGGCGTGGTGACAGTTCTGAGTATTCTGGGTCATTGTCCTCACCATGACAGAATCTGTCACATCCTTACTTGTGGGTTCTCCCCGCGAGTCGTGTCTGGGGCCCCTGAGTCCTGGCTTTTACTAGTCCCACAAAAGCCAATCTGGAGCTCTTAAGAAGAAGGCAGCCATCTCCCCCTTTCAAGCAACCCACTTTCCTCCAGCGGGCTGCTAATTCTTTGCTGGAGTGGCAAACACTGATACCAAACGCTTTTGCTTCCTGGCCCCTTTTAGAGTCAGCTTTCTGACAAAGTCCTCTCTGACCCTGGGCATTTACTCATTCATAGGTGACTTATTGTTATTTTTCTCTCTTCCCCAGCCTCCTGGCTCTAGATACCACTAGAGCCCAAGGGGCTCTGCTTTTAGCTTGGGCAGAACTATTGACCTGGCTCAACGGGGAAAAAAAGCCTGAGCAGGAGTGGGGGTAGGGCAGAGATCACCCAGTTGCTTTGTATTGTCACCGAATGCCCCTCAAGCTGCTGAGGCTACCAGTCTGTCCCCTACTGTAGGCCAGGGAGACTGTCCTGAGTCAGTGCTTCCTATTTGGGAAGTGGGATCCTTTGCTGGAGCCCTGGAACGGTTCCCGTGAGAGAAGTCAGACTTCGGATATATTGCAGGGGTGGAGGGGGGGAGGTGCGGTGAGAGATGCATCGCTGTAGATCATCCTGAAGTATCAGGAACTCTCCAGCTCAGAGATGGATTTATTCTCTATTTTACCTCCAGGAGAGGAGGCTTTTACGTTCGTATCAATTTCCAGAACTCTCTCATGCTAGAACGGTTTTTTTCCATTTAGAGAATTAATGGACTGAGTCTATTTATCTTAATCAAGGGAGGCAGTGGTATGCTGGCTGTGGGGAATATTTGGTCCTATCCTCTTGCTTGCAGTCCTGAAGTCCTGGAAACTCCTGAATGCAGCATGGGGCCTTGCAGGGGTTTGGGGCGGTAGTGGGCCAAGTTGAGATGTGAAAGGTCAGGAGTCAAAGTTATGGGGATATAAGATCCCTGTCCTGGGGCTGGTGAAGTTCCAGTGCCCACAGTCTGATGCTCTTAGGCATTCTTCACTGTCCCGAAGTTGTAAATAAACCCGTTGCACAATCCGCAGCCCAGAATTCACAGCCCTTAGCCCAGAAAGCAGCTGGGCCTTGGAGGTGTTTGCTCACGACCTTTTCTCTCGCCACACCCTGGGGCTCTTGGGAGGAGCTGAGGTCTGAGCTGCAGTGCCAGGATGCTGCCTCTGTTGGTGCGGGCCTTCTGCTGCCTTCCTGGGTCCCGTCACATCCTTCTTGCTCAGCCATTGCGTGCTCAGCATGGAAACTGCCGTCCCCTGTTTGGAAGGCAGCACATGGCTTGGCTTCACGGAGTTGTGGTTGGAGACTGAAGCGGCCCCTCTCTCAGACTCTCTGTAGCCGGTCTGTAGGAGGAAAGGGAAGCACTCCAATGCCCTGCAGGTTCGAGAAGATGGAAGGACAAGTGGTAGGCACGATGCTCAGGCTGTTCCGCAACCGGCTGCCCCGACTCCGAGCAGGTCTGGACTGGATTACCCACTTCCTGTTTTCTAGGGTGACCCTCTTGGATGGGGCTGTTTCTTCCTTGAAATGCTTCTTCCTTTTCTTACATGTAGAATCTTTATAGTTTGACCTCCACCTGGTCCCCCGTGTGACTAGACCAGAATACTTCCCCTTCTGGATTTTAGAGCTGGTCATGCCCCCCCATGGGGGGGGTTTGTGTGGTCACAGGCACGTGGCTCTGGGACCCGTTCTGCTTTGGATACATGTCCGCTCAGGGCTTACTCTTTCAGGTACTGGCCTGGGCACCTGTGGGTGGGCACAGTCTCTGCCTCTGGGGCATAGGGCCTCCCAAGTGGCTCCCCAGTCCCTTTCCTTGGCGTCCAAATCAGTGGCTTCTGTCCCCCTCTTGGCTCCCTGGGTTTTCAAATCTCCCAGGGCAGGCACGGAAACTGCCCAGTTGGTTCTGACCCTGTTGCAGGCCCTGAGGAGCGGGGAAGCCTCCGGGGACCTTAGCGTTGGCCTGGCGGCCCCGAGGTGCACAACTTGCCGGGAGCCACACAGGCTCCACCTGGGGCATGGGCTGCGGAGATACCAAGTGGGGTCTGGTGTCTTGGTTTCAGGAAGTCGCCAGGACAACCTGAGGGAAGCTGTGAAGGAACCAGAAAGGGCCCCGGAGCACTGTCTGTCCACCTTTGCTGGAGGGCAGCACTTCTTTGAATACCTCTTCGTGGTTTCCCTCAAAAAAAAGAGTTCAGGGCATGACTATGAGCCCACCATCACCTACCAGTTTCCCAAGGTAAGGACTGAAGGAGGGGGCAGGGGGAGCCCGGGTTTGGGTGTTTGAGAGGGGGGTGGTGCCAGGGCTCAGGTCAAGAGCCGCCTTGAGCGCTCCTCCACTCCTGTTTCCTTCAGGCCCAGCCCTGTTTCCTGTTATCACCCACAGAATCTAGGTCTGGCTTCTTTGTGAGGAACTGACCTGGGCTCCCTGGCCAGGAGACCAGGCTGGTTCTTCTGCCCCTTTTGGGGCCTCCTAGTTCTTCCAAATTCCATCCTTAGTCATCCTTCTCTGTAGAGAAGCTTACCTTCTGCCAGACCTCCTTGCGGGCATCCCCTCCCTGGGGTGGGTGGGAAGGAGAGGGTGGGGCGGGCACACAGCTGGTGGGCAGGCTCAGCCTGTGGCCACAGCCCAAACACCAGGCTCCTTCATGTCTGCTCCCGCACTGCAGTCAGGGGCGGGCGTAGGGCATCCTCATTGACCCTGCCGGCCCGGTAACTGAGCTGGCCACCTGTCCTCTCTAATGTGGTGGCTCTCTCACGTGGCCCCTCCAGGAGGCCAGGCAGCCTCTGGGCCTTTCTATACCAAGTGAGGCCCTGGCCCCCTTCCTGCCTATGTGGGTCCTTAGGATACTGATGTCTAACTCAGGCTCGTGTAGACTCAGCCGTGGGGCTGGTCAGACCCTGAATGAAGTCCCTGTGCAGAGTGACAGGCAGAGGCACGTTGAGCCCCATGCCAGCAGGAAAGCTTATTCTCAAACTGCTTTAGAGCCTCAAGAGCAGCCTGCCAGCCCTCAAGCCCTCTCCTCCTGCCCCTGCCCCCACAATTCACTGGGCTTTTCCCCTGTTTCCTATAGCGAGAGAACCTGCTCCGGGGCCAGCAGGAGGAGGAGGAACGGCTGCTCAGTGCCATCCCCTTGTTCTGCTTCCCAGATGGGAATGAGTGGGCACCGCTCACTGAGTACCCCAGGTAATTGCCCGGGCCTGGGACAGAGGAACCTGGGACTGGGGGAGAAGGGACAAGTGTGAGCCATGTGGGTCCTGTGGCTCCCTCACTTGGTGTGGATGCCAGTTCTCACCAGCTTCTCTCCTGATGGGGAGGGGCTGTAGTCAATCCATTTATAAACATCTCTCCTGGAGTCCCCCAAGGCCAGGGATCTTAGCCAACTCGGTCAACCGGCCTGTCACCTCTGTCCAGAGAAGGGCGAGGTTCTCTCACCTGTCCTGGGAATGACAGTCGCCATGTTTTGGCTGCTTCTGGAAGAAGCTGGACTCAGCAGAAGGCCTTTGGCTTCAATGAAGACAATGTGGCAAAGTCCCTTTCAGCATCAGCCCTGGTTTTTGGCTGCCCGAGTTCGCATTTTGGCTTTACCACTTTTGAGTCGAATGACCTTGGATAAGAACCACCTTTGCGGCCTCAGTTCCTTTGTCTTTCAAGTGGGGATGGTAATTGAACCTACCTCAAAGGGTTGTTTTGACAATTAAACGAGGTGGTGCGTTTAGAGCTGGGAGCCAGTAAGCACGTAATAAATTACTGGTGTTATTATTACCCTCAGGATTAATCAGCAGCTCCCCTCTGCCCCCCTGACCCTGCTCAGCATCTCTCTGAGGCTGCCGCCTTCCTGTTTTAGGGTCTAGTGGGCAAATGCAAACCATGTGTGTGCTCTTCTTCAGGGAGACCTTTTCCTTCGTTCTGACCAACGTGGATGGGAGCAGGAAGATTGGATACTGCAGGCGCCTCTTGGTCTGTGCTGCTCAGAACTGCCCCCTCCTCTCTGCAGCCCGCTCGGCTCCACAGCTGGGCTTGCTCAAGCTTCAGCTGCAAAAGCCAAGGCTCCTTGGCAGTGGTGGTTGCGGGGAGCGCACGGCCCAGCACCTGCTGCCATGTTAGTGCCCTCTGCAACCCTGCAGGAACGGGGACACTTGCCCCTCCTTGCCCACCCAGGGGACCTTTGCTGGCCATGCTTTGGTCTCTTCTCTCCCCAAGCTTCTGACATCTCCCTGTGTGGGAGGCTCCTGCCTAATCCCTTCTCCACCTTCTGTACCCAGTCCTGGCCTCCTTGGCCCCCAGAGCCTCCCAGAGCATAGACTGGGGCTGGACGATGATTCTTGGGTCTCAAGAGGATTCTCCAAGTCACTTTTACAGTGCTGTCCTCCCTCGCCATTCCCTCATCTCTACAGCACACTTGCTCCCTTTCTCTGCGGGCCCCACATGGTGCTGGTGCTGACGGTGGCAGGGCTTGGCCCCCTCAAGGCCATCTTCTTTTGACTGTGGTGGCTGTTCTGGCCTCCCTGCTGCCTGCGCCATGAACAGAAGCTCTGCACAGCCAGGGGCTTCTCCGTCTGGCCCGCCTTTCCCCATGAGTCCCCTAGTCCCAGCCACCAGCCGTGTGCCCAGTCAGCCCCAGTTGGGAGAAGCCCTGGGGAGGCTGCGGAACTGAAGGAGCCTGTCTGTCCCTCCCCAGCCCGCCGGCCGTGGCCCTCGCCTTCCCAAGGTTTACTGCATCATCAGCTGCATCGGCTGCTTCGGCCTGTTCTCCAAGGTAGAGGTGCAGCGGGATTCCTTGGGGCCTGTTTGACCTGTTCAGCCTCCAGGTCGGCCTGGCCGCCTGACCTGTCTGTGCTCCCTGGGCCCTCAGTGGACTTCTTTTCTCACAGCCGGGGTCGATCCTAGGCACACTTGGGGAAATTGAGGCAGAGAGGAGCTTGGGCTCGAGAAAACTGGGACTTTCTCCCCTGCAGAGAGCCCACGCTCCCCCTCTGGTCAGGTAAGAAAGCAGCTGGAGCAGGACAGCAGGGAAAGCCCCAGGTTAGGGGGCGGGAGTTTCCCGTTTCCTCATCTGTCAAGGGCGTGCAGTGATGGCTCACCTCCCTGGCTTAGGGCCTGGCACGAGGCTCGAATGAAGCGACATGAGAAATGCAGAACACTGAACAAGGGTGAAGACGGCTGCTCTACAGGGGGACCCCAAGACTCCCCGTGAGCCCTCTGAGGGGGGAGGTCCCTAGGGCTTCTGGAGCTAACTGCAGGGCCTGTGCACCTGAGTCAGGCCTCAGAACGGACAGGCATGTCTTGGTGGCCACGAAAGAGCTTCAATGTGCTCTGCCCCCAGCAGGATCTTCAGAGGGTGAGGGCAGGACGCTGTGAGCCTTTGCTTGGTGGAGTGTTCATCTGGGCTGGGTTCTCGGGGATGCAGTCTGGCCCTGGCCCTGGCGAGTCTCCAGTGGAAGTCGGAGGGCAGAGTAACACCCAAGAGGCCCAGGGTTCTAGGCTCCCACTGCACCCAGCATGCCAGCGTGACGAGACATGGTACCGCTGTGTGCGGTGGTTGGCTCTGGGATGACTGCCGGGGGGAAGGCGGTTACGTGGTGCCAGGAAAAGGGAGGAACGGACTGATAGGGAGAGGGTGAAAGGAAGAAGGCTACAGGCCTCCTGCAGGAGAGAAACAGCAGACTGGGCTCTGCCGGGGAAGAGAGGGAAGCCTAGAAGGTCCACGGGGATTGGCTGGATCAGTGCAGGGCGGGAAGATGCACGCACGGGGTTCTCTGCCACTTCCCGGTGGCATCCTTCTGAGCCGTTTCCTTGCAGATCCTGGATGAGGTGGAGAAGAGGCACCAGATCTCCGTGGCCGTCATTTACCCGTTCATGCAGGGCCTCCGAGAGGCGGCCTTCCCTGCCCCCGGGAAGACTGTCACCCTCAAGAGCTTCATCCCCGACTCGGGCACTGAGGTGGGTTACGGAGTGCGTGAGCCCCAGCTTCGGTGGTACCGCTGTCACAGTTATGCCATCCCCCGCCCTGGTTAACACACCCAGACTGAGCCAGGCCGGGACCGGGGCCTGACTAGAAGGATCGACAGAGCTGAAAATCAAGCCCATGTTTTCTGACCCTCCCAACCTGATGCTCCCAGGGACCTACTTACTGTTCGAGCCACCAAGACTTGTATCTATAATAAAAAAAACATGTAAGCTAAGGTTCCTGGTGCTAGAATGGACTGTGCCCCCAGCCCCAAACGGCCATTTCTCCCCATTACCACCCTTATCTTCCCATGTGTGTGTCCAGTATCACTCCCTCATGGCCTCCCATCTGTCTACTTGTTATCATCCCTCCCCACCCCTGTGTCCCCACCCATGCCACACGGGGATGCTGTCACTGCAGGCACGAGGCTGTCTCTTCCAGTCCTGCCCCCTGGGACTGTGGAAGGTCGGCCTGCCTCTCTGAACCTTGGCTTTCCTATGTAAAAATGAGGGGAGGAGCTAGGCCTTTTCACAGTCTCCATAGAATGCTTGCCCTACACCAGGCGATGCAATTTTCTGGATACAACTCGGTGAATACAATGAATAGGATTCCTGACCTCCTGGAGCTTAAAATCTAGTGGAGGAGACAGACGCTAAATAAGGAAAGACACAAATAAGTATGTAATTTAAAGTGACGAAAGGGGAGAAACCAGATGCTCCATGAGAAAATGATGGAAACACACGCCCAATTAGGCGGGCCTCTGGGCCGGAGGGAGGAGGAGACAAGCAGAAGGGTGACCTGACCTGTGAGGACCCTCAGGCAGGAAGAGCAGACTGGAAAGGGGGACAGGGTCGGCATGACCCTCAGAGCTAAGGGAAACCACCGAAGTGCTTCCAGCAGGGGAGAGGCGGGATCAGATGTAGCCAGGAGAGTGGAGGGGAGGCAGGTGGAGACCCAGCGTTCCAGGGTCTGCGAGTTTTCAATGTGGTGACACCTTCTCTCTCCTTGGTTCCCCTGCAGTTCATCTCCCTGACACGGCCCCTGGACTCCCACCTAGAACACGTGGATTTTAGATCTCTGTTGCGCTGTCTCCGTTTTGAGCAGATCCTTCAGATATTTGCCTCTGCAGTGCTGGAGAGAAGAATCATCTTCCTGGCAGAAGATCTCAGGTGGGTCCAGCCGCTGGGCCACTTCCCGGGCCGTCTGGCTCCCCTGGGTTCAGGGGACGGACCGGAGGGTTCTCTAAGGGAATCAGGCTGTAGGACCTTGACGCCCACCCTCCTGCCTCCAGGTCTGATTTTGCACTAAGCCTCCTAGAGAAACAGCTGTTGCAATTCCCCTGCTTCTGCCTCCAAACTTGATTGCTGCCTAAGGGTGAAGAAAGATCCAGATTTGGCTCCAGGCAGAGACCAGTCAGGGTGGGTGCAGATGGGATTCTGCTCCCGATGGCTTAGGGAGGGGAAGAAGGCGTATATAGGTTTGGAGGTCAAAAGCCCATCATCCCTTTTTTTTTTTTTAAGTTTATTTATTTATTAGAGAGAGAGAGAGGGAGTGTGCAAGCAGGGGAGGGGCAGAGAGACGGAGAGAGAGAATCCCAAGCAGGCTCCATGCTATCAGTGCTTAGCCCAACTCGACGCTCAATCCCACAAACTGAGATCATGACGTGAGCCAAAATCAAGAGTCGGACACTCAACCGACTGAGCCACCCAGGCACCCCAAGCCCATCATCCTTAATGGCAGACACATCTCATCTATCCATTTTTTCACTCATTCAACAAACATTTATTGTGTGTCAGCTGTCTGCCAGATGCCAAACGTCAGGAAGATACAGACAAACAAGACATGGTCTTTGACCCTAGGGGATGTAGGAATCTGTAGTGGTTGAATGCACAGGTGTTGAAATCAGCAGGGCAAGGTTCAAGTCCAAACCATTCTTCTGCCTTTAACTGTGTGCTTTCCCTTAGGGTAGTTTCTTGACTTCTTGAAGTCATAGTCTCCTTATCTGTAAAATCACAATAAGGATCGTGCCTACCTCATAAGCTTCTGTCGAGGATCAAATGACACAGTGCAGCACCTCCCTGCCGGGCATACGCGTAGCCCGGAGTGTTATATTAATTTCAGGTGTACAACATATTGATTCGACAGTTCTATACATTCCTCGGTGCTCCCCAAGATAGGTGTAGTCACGGTCAGTCACTCTGCAACATTATTACAATGTTGTGGACTCTCTTCCCTACGCTGTACTTTTCATCTCCGTGACTTGCTTATTTTTATAACCAGAAGTTTGTACCTCTTAACCCCCTTCACTTATTTTGCCCATCCTCCCTCCCACCTCCTCTCTGGCAACCACCAGTTTGTTCCCTGTATTTATGGGTCTGTGTCTGCTTCTGTTTGTTGTATTGTTTTTTAGGTTCACGTAGAAGTGAACTCAGGCGGTATTCGTCTTTCTCTGTCTGACTTCCGAATTTTTTTTTAATGTTTATTTATTTCTGAGACAGAGAGAGACAGAGCATGAGCGGGGGAGGGGCAGAGAGAGAGGGAGACACAGAATCGGAAGCTGGCTCCAGGCTCTGAGCTGTCAGCACAGAGCCCGACGCGGGGCTCGAACTCACAAACCTTGAGATCATGACCTGAGCCGAAGTCGGTCGCTCAACCGACTGAGCCATCCAGGTGCCCCTGTCTGACTTCTTTCATTTAGCATAGTACAAGGTCTAGGTCTATCTATGTTGGTATGAAATTGAAGGGGCGCCTGGGTGGCTCCATCGGCTAAGTGTCCGACTTCAGCTCAGGTCACGATCTCGCCATCCATGAGTTCGAGCCCTGCGTCGGGCTCTGTGCTGACGGCTCAGAGCCTGGAGCCTGCTTCCGATTCTGTGTCTCCCTCTCTCTCTCTGACCCTCCCCCATTCATGCTCTTTCTCTCTCTGTCTCAAAAATAAATAAACGTTAAAAAAAAACTAAAAAAAAAAAAAGAAATTGCAAGATTTCATTGTTTTCGTATGGCTAATATTCCTTTGTGTATGTGTATATATCCACTCTTTTGTATCCATTCACTGATCGGTGGACGCTTAGGTTGTTTTCGTATCTTGGCTCTTGTAAAAGAGTGCTGCAGTAAACCTAAGGGTGCATACAGCTTTTCAAATTAGTGTTTTTGTTTTCTTTGGATATACACACAGCAGAATTATTGGGTTCTGTGGTATTTTGGTTTTTAACTTTTGGAGGGACCTCCATACTGTTTTCCACAGTAGCTGCATCACTTTCCATTCCCACCAACAGTGAATGAAAAGAGTTCCCTTTTCTCCACATCCTCTCCACCACTTGCTATCTCTTGTGTTCTTGATACAAGCCGTTCTGATTAGTGTGAGGTTATATCTCATTGTGGTTTCCATTTGCATTTCCCTGACGATTAGTGGTGCTGAGGATCTTCTCTGTGTGTCTTCTTTAGGAAAATGGCTATTCAGGTCATTTGCCCATTTTTTAATCACATGACTGTGATGATTTTTGGTGTTGACTTGTGTGAGTTCGTTATATATTTTAGATATTAACCTTTTATTGGTTATGTCATCCTCAAATCTTCTCCCATTCAGTAGGTTGCCTTTTCATTTCGTTGATGGTTTCCTTTGCTGTGCCAAAGCTAGCTGTTATCCTTCATGATAAGTTCACAGCTGCATATATCCCTGTACATAGTCAAAGAAGGGGACTGTCGTTTCTTGGTCTCTACCTCTTACGGGCCTCAAGTCTGAGAAAGACATGGGGAGACATATGATAGAAGAGGAGGAAAATATCATAAAACAGTAGGAGGCTGACCTTTTATTCATGTCTGAGGAGGGAGAAAGCCAAGGATACTGGACTGACAACCCTGGTTCTATCTTTTAGGGAAGAAGAAAAGGAGGTTAGGTTAGGGGCTCAAATGTTAGGCCAGAGGGTCAGGGGAATGTCATGGGTATTAGGGGAAAGGAAGCGTGTAGGGTTGGAGGTCTCTGGGCTGAACATTCTATAAAAATCAGTGACCGCCAAAAAGGCACTCGTTGTAGGCTAAAACCTTGAGGGAAGTGGTGGCATCTTCTGCTCCGGAAATAGTGTTCCCACTTTCAACCCTGTAGAAAAATACGAAGTTTCTCTTGTGGCTGGAGCTGGGCTTCCTCCTTTTCCCCTGAGATCAGTGTTTGGGAAGTGAAGGTGATTCCAGGTGCCTGCTGGCCTGGGCACGGGCCAGGGCAGGCAGGACTCGCCTCTCAGGTGCTCACTTTCTCCAGGGAGGTTCCCCCCCGCCCCCCCGCCCCCCCACTTCCTTCCCACACTGAGCTTGTCAGACCCCTGAAGCACAGGCAGGGAGGAGACTTCCAGTCAGCCTAAGCCCGGCTAGACCCTCAGGGACTCAATCTTTGTGACTCAGGAAGTGCAAGCTCCATTCCAAGAACTGAAACACGGTTTCTGTATCTGTGTTTTGATTGGCCTCGGGTTGGGTGTTGTTTGGAGAAATGGGGAGCCACGGAGAAGCCGTGGAGAGGAGTGGAGAGGACAGAGAACGGGCCGTGTGTGTGTGTGTGTGTGTGTGTGTGTGTGTCGGGGGGTGTGGTGAGGAGTCTGCCTGAGCTGTGACCGAGGCAGGAATCATCCGGGGGAATGCTTCATTGGAAGGGTGGAGGGGCCACCTCTGTGGGACTTTCCGGGTAGGAATTGCCAGGCAAAGGTTCCTGGAATCTAGGAATTTCCCAAGCTCGCTCTGGCACCAACCTGTTAACTTTAAATAACCTCCGGTGGCCAGAGGGAGCCGTGAGAGGTAAAGACTACGTATGGGTGAGGGTGGATAGCCACAAGGAGGAAACACGGCTTCGCCTCTCTGCTGTGCCTCACTGTTTACGTTTGTCTCCTTAACTACACTGTGAGTTTGTTCAGCGGGGTCAGCGCCTTGTACTTCCTGGTGTCCGCATCCTTAGCGCAGCGGTGAGCGTGTAGAAGGGCTCACTCAGTAAGCTGCTGGAGTGAAGGCATTTCCTCTTCCCCCCTCTCTGGAGCCACTAGTGTTTTTGTGCAGAGGGGTGAAGGGGCACCAACTGGGCGGGAAAAGAAGGGTCAGACAGAGGCCCCATCCTGGATGAGAGGAGCCTCGGCCGCTCCTGGCTTCTGTCCCCCGCGCTCCCTCCCCGCAGCCATCGGTAGTCCCAAGCTCTGCGACCCGCACGGCTCTAGACTTGCTCCTGCCGTCGGCGGGGGCCGTGGGGGGTGCGTCGTGGCGGAGGCGCAGGGAGGCCCCTCTGACTCGTGTTCTCTGTGCCCTGTCCCCAGCACCCTGTCTCAGTGCATCCACGCTGCCGCCGCGCTGCTCTACCCCTTCAGCTGGGCGCACACCTACATCCCCGTTGTCCCCGAGAGCCTTTTGGACACTGTCTGCTGCCCCACTCCCTTCATGGTCGGAGTACAAATGCGCTTTCAGCAGCAGGTTATGGATAGCCCCATGGAAGAGGTATGGTGCCGCAGGAAGAGGGCGTCGCTTGGAGCCGGGCACACCTGGCTTCGCACCTGGGCTCCGCCACTAACAGCCGTGTGACTCGGAGCAAGTTGCTTACCCTCTTTCAGCCTGAGCTTCTTCTCTGCAAAACGGGGACGGCAGTGTTCAAGTGCTAGGGGTTCTGGGGGAAAGAGCCTGCAGGAAAGCTCATAGCCTGGTGCCTAACGCATGGTTGATGCTCAGCACGTGGCTACTTCCTCCTCCAGGAAGATTTCCTTCTGGGCTTCAGGGGCGGCTTATTCAGGGGTCGTCCAGCCATCCTAGGTCGGTTGGCTCCAAAGGGCAGGCCCTGGGGTGTCCCCTCACTCATCTGAATGGACAAGCGCAGCTGGTCTATACGCCACCACACCCCACTAGAATTCATTTGTGTTCCTTGCAAGGGAGCTAATGTAGCCCTCCTGCAAACGATGAGCCTTGATAAATGCAGAGTTTTGCAGTGAGAGTTACCTTCTTCTTTTTTTTTTTAAGGTTTGTTTACTTATTTATTTAGAGAGAGCGAGCGCATGTGTACATGAGCAGGGGCGGGGCAGGGAGATCGGATCCCAAGCACACTCCACACTGTCAGTGCAGAGCCTGACGCGGGGCTTGAACTCAAACTGCAAGATCATGACCAGAACCGAAATCAAGAGGTCGACACTGGACCCACTGAGCCACCCAGATGCCCCACAAGAGTTCTCTCTCTGATAACCTCAGAGCTCACTTGGCTAATGAGGATATAGGTCCAGATCCCCCTTGGTTTTGTCAGCTTCTGGTTTCTTGGCGGTGGCCCAGACACGCCCAGAGGGCTGCGTGGTGAAAACGGGCATTGGTAGCATAAAGCTATCTCCAGTGTTGGAAGAACAACTCAAAACATGCACTCTGCCTGTTCCCAAGATCGCACGTTACTATAATCTCAGTTATGAGAGTTACTTAGGGATGTCTACACTGGCTAACCATTGACTTCTGTGTAAAGGGCTGACCAAGGGAAGAGGTGAGGTCTAGTAGGAAGCTACTGAAGAGGCAAGAACCAGCCTGAGGGGGAAGATTTCCCCCATTTGCATAAGAAACAATGGAGGTCCCAAGAACTGAGTTGACTTATTCGAGGCCACACAGGCAATAATGGAACCTAGCACAGATAGAACCAAAGCCCCTCTTATATATACAACGTGTTGCTGGGAAGTAAAGAAGTCAGCTACTTCCCTTCCTAACTTCCCTGGCCTTCCCAGCCCTCCTCGTAAGTGCTGAGTAGACAGGGCTTTTGAAGGAGCCTTTGCCGTGTGACTAACTGGGTCAGAGTATTAGCCCCACGTTTAGCAAGGACTTAAAATATCCCAACCCTAGGAGTTATGAAACTTGCTGACACCGCAGTTCCGACTCCTCCCCGACAGCCAGGCAGGACGACACCCCAAGGCCTGCCGTGCAAGAGCCTTGGCCTGTTTTCGTCCTCAGCAGCTGCTCTGCGAAATGGGCAGGGGCTGAGGAAGGGGGAAGGCCAGGGGCCGCTGGCGCTGTGGGGGGATTCTCTGGCGGCCCACATAAGCTCTCTGGAAGGGATCACTCAACAGACCGTAATATAGCGATTACTAGAAAGATTCTGGGGAACAACTTCACAAAAAAAATTCTTCATGCATACTCTTAGCTCCCTGAAATGAACCGCCTTCCCTGAATGAAGGCATGTGAGCCTATGTAGTCAAGTGGTCTCAGGCCTGGACTAGTTCAACGTTTTCTCCCCTGATAATGGATATTTACAGTGCCTACTCTGTCTTTTGGCACACTTTCCGGTCCCTCTTTCCTTTTATTTGGAAGAACGGAGCATACAAGGGATCATTCACCATATTGGCAAGATCAAGAGTCCAAACTGCAAAGGGGGGCCCAGCAGGCCTTTAAATGACCAAGCCAGGCTTGCGGATCATGGCAAACTGTTGAGCATGTGCCCCACCTAAAGGGGGCAGCTGCACTCAGTTCCATCTGAACATGGTCCTTTAGAAACACGGACCAACCAGGGGCGCCTGAGTGGCTCTGTCGGTTAAGCGTCTGACTTCAGCTCAGGTCATGATCTCGTGATCTGTGAGTTCAAGCCCCGTGTCAGGCTCTGTGCTGACAGCTCAAGCCTGGACCCTGCTTTGGATTCTGCGTCTCCTTCTCTCTGCCCCTTCCCTGCTCATGCCTCTGTCTCTCTCTCTCTCAAAAGTAAATAAACATAAAATAAGTTTTAAAAAAAATAAGGAAATGTGACCAACCAGTGTTAGAGTTCCTGACTTTTCAGGAGTCCTAAAACCAAGTTTAAGTGATTTTTCCCATTTTGAATATTGGAAACCAACTCAATTGTTTAAACGTACTCTGAGGATCAAAGAAACAGATCAGCAGGTTGGAATCCCACCAGCAGGATGCCAATTTGTAATCTCGAGTCTGGACTGAGGGCCCCTTGGACAGTGAGGGAGCCGGTAGCAGAACTCAACTGCCAGCCCTGTGCGTGCCTTCCCTGCAGCCTGCAGACACACACATGGTTTCCTCACCACCTCTCCTTCCCTATTCCTGTTGCCCTGGGCTCATTTCCTTCTCTTCCCATTTCCCGTGGGAAGGTCCAGAGCTCCCAGAAAGTTTTTAAACTAGGACGTCAGGAGATCATACAGAAAGTTGTTGCAAGCATCAAAAGATCAAAAGCCATCCACTGCTGTCCTAAATCTGACCAGAGGGCAGGGAGTTGAAGGAGGGTGGTGGAGAAAGGGATGCAGAACGTAGGACCCATCTGGGCTTGGAAATGGGCTCTACTAGTCGTAAGACCTTGGACAACTTTCTTGTTTGTTCCCTCGCCTGCAAAATGGGGATAGTGCCTGCCTCTACAGGACCGTGGGGAGAATTAACTGAGAGAAAATGTGCAAAGCCTGATCGTGTGTGCTGCGTGCTAAATGTTCCAGATCTAGAAGCCATTCCTGTGATCCGTGTTTCATTAAGAGTGACTGGCTGTGATTTCTCCCATGTTGTATTCCTTCCTACCTTAGCGCTCCTCCCCACCCCCTTCCTACACCCTCATTCCTTTTCCCCAGGAAGGGAACTGGGGTTTCCAAAGAGGGGAAGGGTGAGAGAGGAGGGTGTCACGAAGGAAAGGAGAATTGCAGTTGCCGATCTTGTTGCCATTTGGGCTGACAGGTACGGCCACAGGCAGAAATGCAGGTGGTAAGTGCCCCTGTGGTCTCTGATGGGAAGAGGGAAAACCATTCGCTCTATTTATTTCAGGTCCTATTGGTGAATCTTTGTGAAGGAACCTTCTTAATGTCAGTAAGTATCTGGGCTCCGACCCCCCTGCAGGCCCACCACCTGGTCTATCACACTCGTCTCTCCCATGCTCCACCTCCTTCCACGTGGTTGAAGTGCTTTTGCTGGGGGAGAACCCACGCTAAGACCATTCTATGAGGCGATCGGTGTTGATGCTTCTAAAGCAGGGATGTAAACCCAGTACCCCAGGGATATAGAGAAGACTTGCTAATGTTTACACTCGGACTCAAGACCCAGAGGCAGTGTCTGTTGTTTCTCTCTTACATGGCCAATTATTTGGGGGTAGAGTTGGGGTGTAGAATTCACACCCTCCTCACGCTATCTGCCGATACACCTCCTATGAAGACACCGCCTCCCTGACAGTTTGACGTCTGAGCTCTGTTCTTTCCTAGGTTGGTGATGAAAAAGATATCCTACCACCCAAGCTTCAGGATGACATCTTAGAGTCTCTTGGCCAGGGGATCAATGAGTTCGAGAGTAAGTCCTTGGTCCTCCTTATTTGGGTTTCTCCACAGAGCCTGAGGGCAGGATTCCCGACCACCCCTGCCCAGACTAAAATGGACTCACTCAGTAGTCCTGGGCCAGTCCCATGTGCCTAGATTCTAGGGCCAGTCTGAGTGCAAGATGTCATTCTTCCTAAGCAGGGGTGGAGAACCCGTACCCAATCTCCTATTTTGATTGGTAATTATGAGGCCTACCCTGGCCGCTTCCCTGCGGTGAAAGCCACCTGGAGGCAAGAGTGGGTGGTTCTTCTGAGACGGCCTCTTGTATATCTCCAGCAGCTTCCGAACAGCTCAACGAGCATGTTTCGGGCCCATTTGTGCAGTTCTTTGTCAAGACTGTGGGCCACTATGCTTCCTACATCAAGCGGGAGGCAAACGGGCAAGGCCGCTTCCAAGAACGGGCCTTCTATAAGGCTCTGACCTCCAAGACCAACCGCCGATTTGTGAAGAAGTTTGTGAAGACACAGCTCTTCTCCCTTTTCATCCAGGAAGCTGAGAAGAGCAAGCACCCTCCTGCAGGTATGCGGTGACGGCCCCCATCATTCCAAGCCCAGAGAGGGTCACTGCCTCCAAGTCAGGTGTGGCCCGAGGATGAACAGCATGGTGTCTAGAGGCCCACAAAATAAGATGTAGTCTTGTCAGGGGGGTTGGAACAAAGTAACTTGAAGCCTCAGAAAATGCCTCTGGGCTGCCATTTGGTAGAACTTGCTCTTTGTTTTAATCTGGAGTTAATTTCTACTAACTATTCTATTTGTAGCCCCAGATTGGGGCCAAATTGAATACCTGAATCTCCAGAGGCCTGTGAGAACATGGGAGTCCTGGCGGGAATGTGGGTGTGGTGGTGGAAGAGACAGAGAGGGTATATCTGATCCCCGTTCCTGACCTCATCGTCGTCCACCTGGTCGGATTATATGCCTCTAACACCGGCTTCTGAACCCACAGGCTACTTCCAACAGAAGATACTTGAATACGAGGAACAGAAGAAACAGAAGAAATCAAGGGAAAAGACTGTGAAATAAGAGCTGTGGTCAAAAGCGGGGGACTGGACTCACGGGTCAGTTTTGGACTTTGGCCCCTGCCAGCACGGTGGGATTGGCAAAGCTCGCAGCCCCCAGAACCCACGGCCTTCTTCCGAGTCCTGGTAACCAGGTCTGGCGTCAAGCTGGTGTCTTGGGTCTGGGATCCCTGGAATCAGCTTTCCCAGGACCGTGGAAGGCTCGGACCTCCGTGCCCACGGAGCTGGGCTCAAAGCTACATTTTCTGCGCAGGTGACACAGCACAGTAGCACAGGTGCTGTGGAGCCTTAGAAGTTGCTGTGAATGCCCTCTTCCAGGAACCACTATGATGAAGTCCTCAACAGGGAAAGTACTTGTGGCCCAAAGGCTTAGTCTCTCCACGTAAAAAAGAGGTCTGTGGACATAGGAAGATAAGAATAAAGATGAAAGTCTTGTTTACGTGTTATCTTTGGCCTCCACGCTGGGGGGAGAAACCAGGAGCACAAGGCAAAAAGATAGGAGAATAATCTGCATGGGGAGTGGGAGACCTGGCCACTGTGGCCCAGAACTTTGGGGCTGTGTTTGGACTGGGGGTCAGCTGCTCTGCTTCTAACAGGAAGGGTAGGGATACCGGGAGAAGCGGCAACAGCACTGGGACAGGGCGGCAGTTCTTGGGTCTAGTTGGGTGTGCCTTCCAGAATCCGGGAGGAAAGGCTGCTGGCCACGGAAGTATCTGCATTCCAGGGAAACTCGAGGTAGGAGATGTCAGTTCCCAGAAGCCGGTGAAGAGCTCTACATTGCTTCCATAGGCAGGTCTGTCTGCCCATCACAACTGAAGGTTTGGAACCTTCAGTTGTAGACATCCAACTTCCTACTTGGTTATTTTGAGAAACCAAGTTCAACTCTTTTAAAAATTAAAAAAAAAAATTTTTTTTAAACATTTATCTTTGAGAGAGAGACAGAGCGTGAGCTGGGGAGGGGAAGAGAGAGGAGACACAAAATCTGAAGCAGTTTCCAGGCTCTGAGCACAGAACCTGACGTGGGGCTCGAACCCACGAACTGTGAAGTCGTGAGCTGAGCTGAAGTCGGATGCTTAAACAACTGAGCCACCCGGGCATCCCTAAACTTTTTTTCTGAGTTTGTTTATTTTTTGAGAGAGACAGCAGGGGAGGGACAGAGAGAATCCCCAGCAGGCTCCACACTGTCAGTGCAGAGCATGATGCAGGGCTCAAACCCATGAACCATGAGATCATGAGCTGAGACAAAATCAAGAGTTGGACGCGTCACTGACTGAGCCCCCCAGGTGCCCCCTTAGACACCAATTTCAACTCTTTAGCTAACGGTGGAGGGATTGCTGCATTGCCGTTTCCCCCTTTCAGAAAAGAGTATTATAATCTTAAGGGTCCAAAGGAGTTGAGTGGTCACCTGGTCCACCTTCCCTCTGTACTTCCAATGACAGCTTCTGTTTCAACACTGATAGGGATGGGAAACTTTTAGAAGCCTCTTACCTTTCAAAACTCTCATCTTTTGAATGTGTGTGTGTGAGCGTGGCCCTCGGAGGCCCCTGAATTCTATACGAAGAACACAAATGTTTTCGGGGGGTGGAGCACAGACACACGCTGCGGGCGGCAGATGTTCCACTGTCCACCCACCGCCTGTAGCGATGCTGCTACTCTTCACGGGTTCTAAGAGCCAGCGCCGTTCCTAAACCTAGCTGTACCTCAGAAGGTTTTAGAACATGGACTGGAGTCCTGGGAAGCTTTTGAAAATACTTTCTGAGGCCTCATCCCAAACTGACTAAAGCATCTCTAGAGATAGGACCTGGGAACCTGTAATTTCTAAAGCTCCTTCAGGTGATTCCGACACCCAACTAGGTATAGGATCAAAGAGGAGGCGGGCCAGCTGAGGTTGACTATAAATGTACCCTTGATCTGATGACGATGTACCTGGAGCTAAGAAAGCACACACGGAGTATCTGAGCATTTTTCAGATTCCCTTTATGGCTGAAAAAGATTTGAGCATCTGGGTTTATAGCTTTAGCCCACAAAAACCTACTATGGTGTGAGGAGAGAACACTGGACCAGGATTCAGAAGATACAGAGTCTAGTCCCTATTTGGAAAAGGAACGACTGTGTGACACTGATACACCACTTAGCCTCTCGGCAGACCTCAATTTCCACTGTAGGTAATTACCATCTGCTGTGTCTATTGTACTACTCAAGGAGGGCAGGAGGTGCAACTGTTCCAAATAAGTAGAATTATCCTTCTTCGTCCTAACCTTCAAAACTACCCCAGATGCTGGAGGAGTTGCTAGCCAGCAAAAACAATGAGAGATTTCTCTCTACTGCTACAGTCTAGCAAGGAACTTGAAGGTTTCACTGTCGCTCCTACTCAAGATTACATGGGATTAACGGAAGCATTAGAAGTGCAAGAGAGCAGAGTTCCGACTCCTAGCTGAGGCAGAACGGCTATTGTTTACCCATGATTACCAAAACAGGGTATAAATACAAATCAACAGGAATCTATACAAATCAATAAAAAGATACCACTAGTTTCTTTTCTGCTGTCCCCCTCCATTCAAGCATCTGGACTATACATACTGCGGAAACAGATCCGGCTTGTAGTCACTGTGACAGCTGGTTCTCATTTCAAACTGTAGCATACCGAGGAGGCAGAACAGGAGCACAACTTTTCGGTGACTGCCTAGGGAGGCCGAAGCCTCTCTCATGGAAAATTCTGGGGAAGGGTTTGAGATTCCTAAAAGATTTATAATCTGAAGGGGGACAAGTGCAACGAAAAAAACCTATCAAGAAGGAAAACGAACACAGTTCCATATTTTAAGTTAAACAGAGTAGAAAGATCGCAGGACACATCATGACAAAGCAGATGACCGAATTTCCTCATTTATTAAAGAACAGAAATAAATTTTGCTTAAAAAAAAATGACATTAAAACTTAGTCTATCTTTCCACTGAATAAAATTGAGAAAAAGGCTGGCTTTCAGGTCACATATTTATTTAAAAAAATAAAATGGATCAACAAAGTTACATTATTCTGCATGCTAACAGGAAATCCCAAGCCCATGAGAGATACCATTTCTTGAGCAATAAAAAAAATTACCTCCTCAACAATGTAAAGATAGGAAACCTTTCAATTCAAATTCAAGGTCTTCATCACTAATTCCATTGCACAAGCTAGTAGGATATATCTGTGCCACAAGCTGAGCTCCTTAGTAAAGAAAGCTTGAGAAGAGACTAAACAAGGATGTCACTAAAAGATGATGATTTGTTAAAATTATAAAGCAACCATCTTTTGGCCTGCAAATATTCTACATGAGAAATCTCCACCACTGGGAATCTGCTCCCCAGGACAATTTTATTCTGAATCCAAGATAATTACAAACACATGGCCATTTTTCCTGCATGCTTCCTTGGGCCAAACCCTGTATGACAACATGTACAATTACAGGATGGGATTGAAATTCCCATTCTCACACAGGATAGTTAAGGAGTGTTACCAATAACAAAGAAAAGTTATACAACATTGATTATTATAAATTATATTTGTTCTTATCCACCCCATTCTCCTTAATATGTTCTGATTCTTTCCTGCAGAAAACGTGAGTTTCCTATATGACACCAAGTATGTCATTAGTGATGATTAGAATGAGCTGTCGAGACCTTGATTCTGAAGACATGTATGTGCAGGTGAGACGCAATCTGATTGCAAACACTGACACAGTAGCGGATCAAATCAAAGAAGGAGAAGACCTAGAAAGAAAAGAGAGTGTCAAGATTCTCAGGACCTGCTTAGGTGATTCCTAAGCTTCCTAAATGAGGAGTGGCTTCCTTCTTCCCTTCTTTCCAGACATGTCTTCAATTCCATACAATCTAATACTTCAATTTCCTCATGGATTTTTCCTTTACGCTAAGGATCGACAAACTCTTTCTCAGAGACACAGTAAATATTTTAGGCTTTGTGGACCATACTGTCTGTATCTTAGCTGCTCAACTTTTGCCATTATAGCACGAAAGCAGACACAGACAATACCTTCATGAATGGCCACGGCTGTGTTCCAATAGAACTTTATACAAACAGACCTTTGGCCCACAGGATGTAATTTATCAGTTCCTGCTTTACAGTCAGAAATCTGGAATTTTTGAGCCCAGATGTAGGACTAATAAGACTAATGCAAAAAATGGCTCAAAGATGAAGCCACGAAGAACTCTTTACAAAGTCCCATAAATATGGTTTTCTGACATTCCAAATCATTACAATTATAGTATCTATCTTTCAGGACTGACCCACAGGAACAAGAAAACAAGTGGCTTCTGAATCATGAAATCGGACACAGAACGATACTTACCAGGGCAATCCAAAGTACAATATATTCATCGATAAAGCTGTTAAAATACTGGTCCAGAAACAAAAGTGCTGGGCCTATGAATGCTGTGTCGTGCAAATGCATTTCGCTCTTAGTCATGTGTGCCACCTGAAAACAAAAGAGAACCCGTGATGCAGGCACTCTCATACTAGAGCAACCGTGAGTCACAGTAAATCAGTTTTGTGCTCAAGTTTCAAGTTGTGTTCACAAGTTTCGAGAATTATTTGGCGATACTGAATAAAAAGCTAAACTTCCCAAAAAAACCCCAGAAAACTGACAAGAATTATGTGTGAGAGCTATACACCACAGGGACAGACCATGTCAACCAAGCCCCCCCCACCCCCGCCCCGCCCCAGAAGATGCTTTTCATAAACACCCTTGATTCGAGTGTACAGATGGAGACTGAAGAAGGCAGATAAACTAAAGCACCACATTAAACTGTAGCAGAAAGAAGGGCTGTGGAGGTCCAAGAAGCTTCTGGTAACCTCCAGTTGTAGCTTCACAGAAGAGTGAGAACAGTTCCCACGTTGATGTCCAGGGATCTTGACTGGAGGAGAGCAAACTCTAGAGCTGCTCAGGAAGCTGTGGGATGAAAGCTATGGCCATAAACCCAAAATAAGAGGAATTTTAAACACAAAACAAAGAAAATCTTTAGTGCTTACCACAAGCTTATTAGTGATTTTAGCAGATACAAAACCAAACGTCAGTATATAAAGACAGGGATGCTTTTCAAAAAGCTGAACTGCCGATTTCTTATAGATCATTGCAGCTAATGTAATCACTGATCCAATATGGAGAAAAGGAGAAAGGACACTTGTTCCCTGTGCAGAATAAAGAGAAGAGAGGTACAAACTGTCAGATACAACACGGATCTGTTGTAAGGCAGATCAACTCACACTTTTAAGAACCTCACGGTGCCTGACAGCCAGCAGTTTCTGTAACCGAATACTGAACAGCTAGTGAAGAAAGCAGCAGTATGGGTTGGTCAGGCACAATCTGAGGATTTTACTTATGCTGTCAGGCTTATTTTACAAAGCAGATCATACTTTTAAAAATACATTTGTGTATAAAGGCATGCATGTGTGTCCGTATGTACATGCATAAAAAAAAAAGCACGTAAGCATATACATGTATGCATGTATAGATAAAAGTGAGTTTGGGATATTACTTTTGTTTAAGACTGAGCAGAAAGTCTAAATTAGCAAATGTTTTATACAATTCAAATGGAAAGGCAACTACAAAACCAAGTCCTAGTATAAACAATTGTGGGGAATCTTAAGATGTACTCACTGCTATCGTTGATCCGTTTTTTCCAACACCACCTGTGAAGATTACACGGAAGTAATTTGTACAGGAAAATATGGTCCCTGCTACAGTACAAAGTGCAGGAAAAATTTTCATTTGGATATTCAGCACTGGAATCTTTAGTGGGTGGAGAGAAAGAGAACAATTAAAATATATACAAATTGAAATAAGAAAATACAACACATGTTTGGTTCATATTCCCATATATCCTCCATATTCCCTCCAGTTTAGCAAATACTTAAATTCATGAACATTTCCCTCTTTCTATTAGAAGCAATATAACAAAGAGACGAGGCTATGTAGAAATTAATCTCATTTCTCACGCCAACCTTTAAAAAAATTACTGATTCAACTTTATTAAATTGTGTCACAAGCTAAGTAAAGTTCACCTAATGTATCCCAGAAGTCTGGCAACAGTGGAACAGGCTGTCTTCTGGACTTTTTATAAATGAAGTGTACTTTGCTTGTTTCTTTGTACATTTTTGGACCTCTGCCTTTAAATCTGTACTTTGTTACTAATTGTTATGAGAGACAAAGTGTGGAGCATAGAAGACTAGAAATATCTGCAGCTAGATTAAAAAAGCATGCAAACTAGAGAATGGAAGACAAAAGCTGTACTCAGAGGAGGTCTCAACTCCAAACTGTTAGGATACAAGCAACTAGAAAAAGCAGAGGGCAGCCAAAAAGACATTCATATGCAGGGCAAAAAGACGTCAAGCACCATCCAAGCAGGTACAATTGTGTATCCAAAATTTTAACATGTTAAATTTTCAGAAGAAGCAAATAATATATTTTTATAGCATACTGAAAATACAAAAGCATACTGAAAATGCAGATTAATTTACCTAAAGTGGGGCGGGGGAGAGCGGCTGAGTGCACTGGTATCAAGTATTCAATCTTGCAAGTACAATATCCATCATTTAAAATGAAATACACTTGTGCTAACTTTTTAAAATCATTTAAGATTTTCTTTCTGTTTGCACCTCTCATTTAGCTTTTCTGAAGGCTCATATTTTGTCCAATACGGGTTGAAAATAAAGCAACATAAAATGATATATTCTATTAACAGAAACAAATGAGTATAAGTACAAAATTCCAGAAGCCCACAGGGTTTAATAGGCAATGAGTTCTTATAATGAAAACATTTTAACTAGGGCTATTTATACTTTTTAGGGCTACCATTTAAAAACCAAATAGGACATGTCACATTTCCTAATTTTTTTTTTTTTTTTGTATACATAAAACCCAAGTAAAATTGGTAGAGACAACAATCCTAATGTTTAGATACTGTATTTCTTCAAAACTCTGAAGAACTCAGTTTGTTTATAAAACACTATGACCTCTTGCAAAACTGCAGCTCTGAAAAAAAATTGTAATCAACTGTTCAAATTTCAAGTTGTACTGTGGCAGTGTTTAGTTTTCTAAAATGAAATAGGTCAACTTAAAAGTTAAGCCCAGAACTCTACAGAGCATCCTAAATGGTCTTCTTCCTTCCCTAATTCATTTCTAAACCTTACAGCCCAAATTCAACACTTGTTTACAGTGAAGGAGAAAATCAACACCGTGGTTGCTTCGAGCTCTAAGATTTTCCTGCTCTGGTTCAGAAAACTAGGGATATTACAATCTTAATCTGATGCACCTGAATTAAATTTAATACCCTGGCTAGTTTTCTTTTTTCCTCCAGAGACAAAGGCCCTGTATGGCAATGGGGGAAATACTATACTCCCTCAGATTTCAAAGGAGACAAAGCATTCATCCATTACAGTGGCATGCCTGTATTAGGGCCAGGGTATCGAGTAAGTGCCAACTCTGGCATAGCAGTCATCTGTGCCACAACTGAATTGAGTGTTACCACAACTATAATTAAAATTTGGTGAAAATGCGGTAGGTTCATGGAAACTGTTGGCTATTGAAAGAAGAAAGAATAAACTGAAATATTAAAGAAGCCAGGCAATTTAGTAAATGCCTTGAACCACAAAATAAGTAAGCAAGCTACAGACTTAGGAGCAAAGTATCATAAACATTCCTAAGATCCTCTCGGTTTCCATCATATAGGATAGCTATATACACCAAACCCTAAGTTTCTGAGTATAGGATTTTGTTTGCATTGATTTTTTATATTCTCTCTGGAGCCATGTGCATCGTAAGTGCTCTATATACACTTGTTGAAGATTAAGATCTTCTCCCTTTCTCTTATCCTCTATGTAGAATTACTGTTATGGGAGAATAAGAAGACATATCTTGCTCCCACATTAAGAAGGAAAAAGAATGTTAGCTACAAGAAAATCTGAGGCAAAGTGAAGGGAGCTGGAAGGAAAGGAATCACAAGCCTTATCAGGCAATCCCTTAAAAATCAGCACCAAATGAACCACTTATAAAAAGCACCAAAAGCCATTTTCACCTCCCACCCAAGATCAAGGAAGGTGGACACATTCTGTCTTTTCCCAATCTTTCCCTTTCTGGCCTTCTCATCTTGGAACTCGCCCAAGGTAGCTAACATGCATTCACTCTACAGAAATACAAGAAAGCTATACTGAAAACATACCTTTATCAGAGCTCTGGGTCATGGTGTCTGCTCTATAGCCAGGGGCAAACCCTCTGGATTTAAGCTATCAAATTATGCATCTAAATAATATCAATCTAATGTAATTCATTTTAAATTAGGTTAGAGATGGAAAAGCAGGTATTAAATCTCAGATTTACCAGATTACAATGGACATGTTCTGATTCAATAGTTTGGATTAATATAGAATATCAGTTACTAAACTGTTAAGACTAGTTTTCTTAGGGACATAATAAAATGTTCTTATGGGCTTTGTAAATTTCAGCTGAAACACAAAGTGTCATTTTGAGGTTAGATACTACTAACCTTCTTCCAAACAATGTGGCAATGCCTATTTAGAAGTACTTTGAAAAGAAGTGATTTCCATCAAACTTTAATATAACAATAATTACAGCATCTACCAAGTATTTAAAGAAAATCACCATGTCTAAATTATTTAAGTCTAAGTACACTTCTTCTAAGTGGAGCCTGCTTGGAATTCTCTCTCCCTCTCTCTCTGCCCATACCCCACTCGTGCTCTCTTTTCTCTCTCAAAATAAATAAAAACAAACTTAAAAAAGAAAAAAAAAAAAAAGAATGAAACAGCAGTGAAAGTAACCATGAGGGGATTGCATGTGGGTCCCTTTCAAGTGAGGATAATTCTCCTTAAAACAAAAACAAACAAAAAAACAGTGATAGGATAAAAGATAGTTTCAAGACATTCCAAAAGAATATATTCTTCTGGGAAAAGCAATACAGAAAAATTAACAATATGGATTTTTGTTTTGTTCCTTGCAATGTGTAAACCCATGCACAGACTTTTGTGCATGAAAACAATTTTTCCTTAAAAAAAAGAAAAGAAAAAAACCACAAACAACCCAAACCAACAGAACTAATTACAAACTTTGGTAAAAACCCACCTCTCTGAAGAAAAAAAAAAAAAGCAAAAAAGCAGCAAGAAATGGGTAATCCATAAGCTGCAGATATAAATCACTTATCTTTGCAAAACAGCTGATATTCTGAAATCAGCTTTATAAAAACAATTGTATATATTTTTTAAAGCCATAGATTTGCTTCCTAACTATCAATGAAAGCCTTTTAATGAGGATTTGGAAAGCAGTGTCCATTTCGTGCCTTCAACTTCAAGAGAGATGAAAATTTGACGCTCCAAACGGGTACATTTTCTCCATTTTGGCACACAAATTATTACATGTAATCTTTCCTAAACTAACATAATCCAATTTGAAACAGTATATTCAGCATTGAACCCATAGGGCCAAATAAAAAGAAAAAAAGAAATATAGTGGTCTGAGGTCAATTATGGGACTCTCTACTGGGAATTGCTCAAAGAACACAGAATATTTCTTTTAGCCTCCAAATACCACCAGAGAGGTCAGGCCCTTCCCTTTTACTTTAATGATGGTAACAGCAGGGCCACTAACAAAGGCCTGGGATCTGCATCTCTCCCGCAACCTGGCCTCACTCCTACTGGAGTTAGATTGTTGGGCCTGGGGATTTTACTTCAGTCTCGGATCTGAGAGTTCCTACAGTTACTTTTTAAAACATATAATAAAAGAGGATGATTATATTATCTTAATTATCTATAAAGATAGGGCAAACTATTTGATCCTTTTAAAAGAAAAAAAAAAAAAAAACAACCATCACTTCTGTTAAGTTCATGTATATAAATCCTAGTGAAAAAGGTAACAAGGATACCTGAAGCAAATTCACCACCAGGCACCACATAAAAAATATACGCATACAGCCTATAACTTCATTTGCAATAATGCCTTATGTATTTCCATACTGATAAGGATAATATGGTTTATATACCTGACGCTGACTTGTTTTGCAACGATCAAGCCAGAAATCACAATTTTTGGTAACTGGTATGATGAAACTGTATAGATAATTTATATACATTTAAGATATTCAAAATAATTTTGGAGAAGGGGAGACTTTGGTATAAAACACAAAGTCTATGAACATAACATAGTCAAGAGATACAAAAAATTTAAGTCAACATACGATTGACCCTTGAACACCACGAGGGTTAGGAGTGCCTACCCACCCAGCCCCGTGCTGTTGAAACTCTGCATATAATTTCTGATTCCCCCAAAACTGAGCTATTGTTGACCAGAAGGCTTACTGATAAGACAGTTGATTATCACATATTTTGTATATGTATTATATACTATACACTTACAGGAAAGGATGCTAGACAAAAGAAAATGATATTAAGAAAATCATAAGGAACAGAAAACACATTTATGGCACTGCACTGTATTTATAAAAAAAAGTGTATAGTTAAGGGACCCTTGCTTTAACAAACCTGTGTAGTCCAGGGGTCAACTGTATATATAACATATATTTATTTTATTTATTACATTTATTTATATATTTTATTATATTTATTTATATATTTTGTATATATTTATATATGCTTAACTTGCTGGAAAACAAAAATAATAAAATTCTCTCCCTATATCTATGTATCTCTCTGTATACCTATATCTGAATCTATGGAGCTCAGATTTCACTAAAATATATCTTAGATTTCACTAAAGACCCTATCAGCTTTTGAGACTCGTGTGTAGGAAAGATGTGAATTTGAATGATACTACATACATGACTAGATAGCTTCAGAATTCTCCTGGCAGACTATGGATTATTTTTATTCCTTTATCTCCTCCCTCCTCACAACCCTATCCTCCTGACAAAAGGTATTGAATATTGAAAAAAAAAAAATTAAAAAAAAAAAAAAAGGTATTGAACAATTTCTGGTAATGAATACGCAGGGAAGTATGTCAATTACACCTCCTCAAATATCTGATTGACCCTCATAAAGTGAATTAGGTATGCGAAAGATCTCGTTCCATAAATTTCCCATATACCTTAAAATTAATCTGATTTTTAAGAATTATGTTTGTTTAGGAGTAGTAAATCCTTTGGTGAGATCACACCAAATGAATGGCAAATTCTGAAAGCGTGGTGGTAGTGATCAGCAGTAAACTGGACCAGGCAGCACAAACAACTGTGACTCAGATCTGGAAGAAGATCTATCTGGCAATTGTAAGAGCAGCTTTCACTGAGGGCTTATTACTTGATACACACGGTTCTAAGTGCTTTATACATACTACTCATTTAACAAAAAAGAATAACCCTATGAAATAGGTATTATTACTGTTCTCATTTTACAGAGGAGGCAATTAAGCCACAGAGAGCTGAGTAACAGATGACGTTCACACAATACGCAGAGGAGCCCGACTGAACTCAGGCAGTCTGGTTCCTAAGCCTGTGCTCTTGGCTTGCATATTATACCTTTCATGTACCCTGTTTTGACGTTTTGTGAAAAAAAAGAATGTGTGTTTATAGGTCAGGTTGAAAATCAAGGTCCTGGCTTGTTAAAACCATTCTATGGCACCGATTTCAATAAGCATTTATTCTGTTTTAGGGCTAGTTTATTTGCTACCCCAAATTTGTTATTCAGCTTTAAGCATATGATAGAAAAACTAGTAGACTCCTATAGCTCAGAAAGAAAAAAAGTCTGATTTGATCTAGTCATTGGTTAAGCGGCTATAGTATCCGCTGTCTCCTCAGATGTAAAATGGGATGACGAATAATAATTCAGATGGCCTTCCAAAACAATAGTCCTGGAATGGACCTCAAGTTCCACCTGACTCCAAGTAGTAAAATTCACCATGACCCAAAGAGAAGTTTGTGTCCTACCATTGCTGTGGCTTTTCATTTTCAGAAAGAGTAAAATAGTTTTACATATCACTCTTTAACTGGATTATCCTATATTAGAAAACACAAGCAAAAGACAACATGCATTACATGGGATACACAATGTGAACAAAGTTACCATAGATTGCCAAAAAGGTGGTCCTCCAATCACTGCCAGCAAATGCATGATTATTATGAAGATTTGCACTTCAGTCACATCAATTCTGATTAGGTACAAAAAGCCAAAAAAGCAGAATTACTCAAAACAATTTCAAGTTAATTACTTGCGAGCTTAGCAGCATTCCTCTATCATGCACAATAGAAAAAAATCTCAAATATTGAGGAAAGGGGAGAAGGAGGTGTCAAAAATTTGTTATGAGCAAAATCAAATAAAATCCAGAGGCTTTTAATTTAATTTGATGAATTTCACAGAGCAATAAAAACCCCTCCTTTCCATAGGAAATTTCTGACTCACTGAAGTGGAGCTGAAACTATAGCTTAACCTTTCCCACCAAAAAAAGGAAAAAAAGAAAAAAGGAGCAGGGGCAGGACATGTGTGTATTAAATTTCGAGTGTCAAGCAGAGGGGACTGCATTACACTGCTATAGAATATGAAATCTTGAAACCAGGGCTTTGTAGTACCAAATAGAGGAAATGGTGAGTTTTTACTAAAGTAACGTGAATCACTCAGATCTTATAAAACTTACTGCCCTTTAGTTATATTCACTTAATGCCTTCCATAGTAGGGGTGTGAAAAAAAATTTCACCCAGCTCTCAAATTCTTACACTTATTAGGTGAACTACCCTAAGATTTCTGGAAAGAAGAACTGAAAAGCAGCCAAGAATTAGTTTGAGGTTGCTGAAAATGATCTTACAGTCAAGAAAAGACAAACCTGGTACAAAAACAGGGCAGTAGAAATTAGAAGTCTGAAAGTCTGAAAAAAAAGAATATGGACAAAAAGATTGAGGAGCAAAGTACAAACTGACATTCTTTTCCTTCTACAGACCAGCACTTTACATAATCTTGAGATTATCATTCCAGATTATTGGATCCAAAATTAAAATTCTCACAACTTATCGTACAGATATACTTGCACAAAGTGTTTGTACAAGGTTATTTATTACAGCATTCTTTATAACAGCAAAGCCCTCAATGAGGGAACAGTTATAGAAATTAGAGTACTTCCACACAATGGGGTATCTGGTAGCTTTGAAAAAAGAGTGAGTTGCTCCCTAAAAAGTGATATGGAAAAATATCAAAGATATATTAGGTGAAAAGAAATGTTGCAGAATGTGTAAGTGCTATTGTGTGTGTGTGTGTGTGTGTGTGTGTGTGTGTGTGTGTAAAAAAGAAGAAAAATAATATTCTCTATTTTTGTCAGTAATTACATAACAAATTTCTGGAAGGATACATTATAAACTAAGAACAGTGGTACCTACTGGAGAGGACAGTGTGGGGATGGACCGCTGGGAGAGGAGGATGGGAAGGAGACCATACACTGCATATGTTTTTTTATAATGTTAGTTTTAAACAAAGTGAGTAACTTATATTAAGGTAAATTTTTTAAAAAATTAGTCTAAGAAAAACAGATACCAACAACAGCAAGGGGATTCAATTCCCAGAGCAGAATGGAGCCCCCATTTCTAAAACTGACACTTAAAACATATAATGTGAGCTAGATATGCAAGTTTCCATGCCCAACATAAACAACTAAGTTGATACCAGTCTCTCACAACTAAAAAAAAATGAGCTTTGTTTGCTCCAGATTTTTTTTTTTGAACAGAAGCTTATTAAGTTGTAAACATATAGTGATGTAGTCATCTTTACATACACATTTATTGGGGAAAAAATGGACCGAATTAGGCTAAAAAGAATCTGTAGAGCTGACCTGATGAATGGTGTTGCCAATAAGGGGAATTACACTCAGTAGCAGATTCAGGAGACTAAGCAGGTGTCAAAGATGATCGAGTCTGTCTTGGGTGGAGGAGGGTAGACATCTTACAACATTTTGCTGGATATATGAAGTAGCCTTTTGGGAGGGGAAGGGCCAGAAGTATAGAATTACAAAATAAAAATGGAGGGAACCTCATGCAATTAATCTTTGTACCCTGGATGAATGTAAAAGAGAATGGGGAACATGAAAGATCTTTATAAAGCTCAGACTGGGATTCCTAGGGAAAGTTTTATGGATTTGCCTGTTTAAAACTTTTAGAAGACAGAATTTCCTAAACCATGCAGATACTGTCATAGTATTTAGATCCACGATGCCTTAATGTTAGGAGGGAAAGCCAGGGAAAACTTACCAGTTATAGGTAGTTAAGAGTTTTTTTTTCCTGTTTGCTTATTTGATTTAGAGGAATACTCAGTACTGCCAGATGAGACCCTCCTGCACTGAATCATGGCCTATCCCCACTCCTGGAGGTGTGGCTCTAAGCTTGACTGTCAATGAAGAAGAGTGCAGTAAGAGGCCCTCCCTAGAGATAGGAACTAAGGGAACTAAGAGGGACAGGTGGCAGAAATGATTAACAATGAACAAAAGAGTCAATGAATCTACTTAGACAAGAGTTGCTTATATGGCAGTCCATTTTCCTACCTTTCCACTAAGAAGTCTCCTAGTGGATGAATTTATGGTAATATATATTCATCATTTACTACTTTTGGCTGAGGAGGAAAGACAGTTATCCAGAAAGGAGAATGTTATGGAAAGACAGGAATGTGGCATTTCTGTAGTCACTTTCTTACTATTCATTTCAAAATAATAATATGGGTGGAAAATTCCCAAATGTTGGGACTACTACTCAAAAACCAAAAAAGCATCCTCCAGAACTACACTAAAAATAAGCCCTTCAAGATACAAAGAATATGTGGTAAAGGAGCATCCAAAACACCAGAGTGATTTTTTTTTTTTTAAAGACATATGGGAAAACAAATCTCTTATCTACAGCATTAGATTTCCACAGCCTAAAAGTTTCAGAGGGGGGAAATTAGATGAGAATGCACTTAATTTTCTGTAACCATGAAGGTATTTAAATATTCTGACTTGTTTGGCTTTAAATAATTTCCTGTTTCTATTTTAGTATAGGTTGTCAAAGTACAGAAAGAACTTGCCCAATTGCTATGTATAATCTCTTCAAATGACAACAACAAGCCAGCCATAAACAACATTCTAATGGCTGTCACGGAAGAAAAATGCAAAGAAGCAAACCAGCTGTGGAGACTAAGCTCCCCCATTCTTTTGATGGGGAGGCTGTAAGTGTGGCAGTCAAAATAACTGAATATTTGAAATAAATCCCCTGGGCCCATCACTCCTAGCAACATCTTAATGGTCTACTGACTAAGAGGTAAAGAGATCATGGTATCTTAAATGAATAGGAGTAATTTTAACTTCTAAACAGGGAACAGAAAATCTGTCTAGCTGGGAGTGAGGAACTCCGGGGGTCTCTATCACAACAGAAAGGCAGCCTAGATCAGTTATTACATCAGAATTAGAGGTTTAAAAAGTGATTAAGGGGTGTAACAACCTCAAACTTCCTAAGTTAACTGACTATGAATAAAATTTCTATTTTAAGTTTCATTTTCATTGTTCAGTTTTGAGAGAGATACTTAACAAATGCATCTGATTTGAATTCCAACAAGACTCAGGAGTAATGGGAATGTGAAGGGATTTAAATGACATTCTGTGAAAGCTGGTAAGCATGTTAATCATCTTTTCCCTAAAATTTTTATGTCTTTCCACTCACTCTAATACGAGTTAATCTATTTTTCTTATATGTGTCACATATGCATTCAAAGATATATTTGCAGTTAATGTATAAAAGCAATGTTGTTGTTGTTAAACTCTACACAACAAATGTAATTGTATTATAATTTGGGTTGGCTGTTGGCTTGGTTAAGAGAATATGCACTAAGGCTAAATTCAAGTGTCAAAGAAACCCAGATTTGTACAATTTGACTTGTGAGCTATTTATTATTTAAAAAGAAGAATTTTGTTTAAAAAGACATCCACTGAGGGTGTCTGGAATCCTATTCAAAGATTAGATTGTTATTAATTACAGATTTGCACTCACTTGTCAATGGATCTGAAGTTGTAGGGAACTTCTGCATGACCAGAACATTTATTATACCAGAAAAATCATGGGTGGGGTGAAGTCTTGGTAGACTGCAACCAAGACTGGCCTAGAAACTGACCATGCTGCCTTCCAATATTTTACTTTCTACCCTTGATAATGGACAATCTGGGCATGGCAAGCTTAATGTTAGGTAATATTAACCAGACAGCTGAATGGTAACGATGATATTTTAAACCCAAGTGGTACAGGGCACCTGGGTGTTTCAGTCAGTTAAGCATCTGACTCTTAATTTCAGCTCAGGTCATAATCTCACAGTCGTGGGATTGATCCCTGATTTGGGCTCTGTGCGGACAGCACGGAGCCTGCTTGGGATTCTCTCTCTCCCCTCTTCCTTTGCCCCTTCCTGTTCGCACATACACACACACTCTCAAAAAGTGTTACATACAGAGAAAGTCTAAGCATCTGTTTTTGAGATAAGCTGAATTATTTAAAACCATATTTATTATCTACCACATGAAGGACTAAATGAATCTTTAGATTATCTGAGAAGACTACAAAAAAAAAACCAAAAAACCACCTGCAACAACAACCCATCCAGTGATTCTTGAGGAAGAAGAAAAATAGCCAAAGGCTAGAATATAAGTCCTCTAAAAGGAGCTAAAGCTTAGGTCTCACAATTCAGGGGACAGCCTACCCTTATCACCCTTGGAAACAGAAGAATTAGGAGAGTCCTCTCACCTCATTTAGTAATAATCGTGATGAAGTTAAATGAAGGGATCATGGACCTATTCTTCCTCTCAAACTAGCACAATCAATTCTGGAAGAAATCTAGCAACTTCTGGGAGTTACTAACACAGGGCTTAAAATCAATAAAAATAATAGTGGTAACAAACACTTATATGCCAGTCACTAAAGCTAGCACATTACATTTTGATACTCTTAATCTTCACAACTATTTAGGAGGTAGGAACTATTGCCACCATTTTATAGATGAGGAAAGTCAGATAGGTTAATGGACTTTTCCAAGGTTACCGAGATAATAGGTGGCAGAGCCTTGAAAGAAAATGGAAGTGTTGTACCTACATGGTGCTAAAACTCTGATTTTTAGTTTACTAATCAACTGGAGTAAACATCTGTGCTAAGTTTTTACCTTGTTATCACTAAGGTGTCCATGTATGATGTTTCTTGTATTCTAACACAACTTTCTGTAAAATGGTAATAGCATTCCAAGTTGATGCTAATAAATTAAATTGGAAACAAATTATAATGAACTCTTTCTTAAGCTTATTTTCCCCCTGAACTCTGAAAAAATGGAAAAAGAAAAACCCACAAACATCTGACAGTCTCATTGCAATGATCAAACCAGTTAAAGCAACAAATATTAAAAGCAAAAAAAGTCTCTGCAAGTTAGCAACTGGTAAAAGAACAGATTTGCATTAGTTTCTAGAAACATTTTAATAGGAAAGGTTCTATAAATACAGGTACTTTTTTATCATACACAAACAAGGTGAAAGTAAGTAATATAGTCAATATCCTGACTATTAATTTCACTAAGAACACTGGGAGAAAAGACCTTTGGTGAGTACAATTAAAAATAGTAAATGAGCTATCAAAAATTGTCTACCTAGACAACTGCAGTGAGCATAAAGTTTTAGGTCTTTGGAGAAAGAACCAGAAGACAGGTTATGGGTAGAGGGGGACTAAAAATGACACATTCTGAACTATGCACATTATTCTACCCCAGGAAAATAGACCCCACAAATAATTCTGCAAGTACGTTGTAAATTCAAATGAAAAAATGGCTTTTGTTTTGATTCTAAATCATGTCTATAGTACTTTTCAGTATTCTCCAAAGTCTAAGCTTCTTTTGAAAAAAAAAAGATGTAAATTATCCCTCACTATTAATCTGTCCCCAAAGAGGTCTCTACTGCCACTGAATAAATGGATTTACAATGCTGCAAGATACCTTTCAGAAAGAACTCTGCTACCAGACTTACTCTATCACATTATTGAAACATTTTGGAGCATGAGGATTCAATATAGGAAACCTAATGCAGCCCCGTATTGCTAGAACAATATGTTAGGTGTCCATATGAACAGTCCCCAAACACTCCATGAACTGCAAAATAAATGGAATTTAAGCTCTACTTTGCTTGTGAATAAACCTTTCATACTAAAGTGTGAAAGATTCTGGACTATTCTACTGGGAAACTATTTCCTAATAAATATTTTTGAACTTTTAAAGGTCATAAAGTCTAAATTATAATTTTAACATGAGAGAAAAAAAGTTGTATTATTTACTCAGCATTAATTAAGGAAATATGTATTTACTAAAAACAAACCAAACCTGAAAAAGGATGTTATTCAATAGATGGCTATAGTAACATGAAAAGCAAAGGATACTTAGTTTTAAAAGCACAATAAGAGAAGAAAACAGTAAACAATACAAATAAGAATAGCTTCTAGCATTAATTTTCTTAAAAACTAAGATCGTTGAAAACAGAAACAGAAGAATCAGTACTAGATTGCTTAAAGAATATTCTA
Source organism: Panthera uncia (assembly GCF_023721935.1). NCBI lineage: Eukaryota > Metazoa > Chordata > Mammalia > Carnivora > Felidae > Panthera > Panthera uncia. The sequence continues at coordinate 11,585,747 of NW_026057585.1, forward strand.
AAGGAGTTAAGGGAATAAACAGAATCTTTCCTACATTACTACTAAGCATCTTCTCAACTTGCTTATCTAAAGGGAAACTCTGCTTGCTTTATTCTGTTTTCAAAATATAAATTCAAAAAAAAATCTAGTTAATGGTGGAAAGGTATTTGTTTTAAAAATATTACAAAGAGCAAAAATGATATTAGGTACAGTAGGGTAAGTGAGAGAGATAATTGTTTCTAGCATCAAATCACCAGGAATATTATTTTCAAAAAATTTTAATAGGGTGGATTTTTATTGCCCTATATATATTAAAATTATGTTTTCTAATAACCTGTTTGTCTGTGAAATACCACCAGAAGACTTTTTATTTTTTTGTATTTTAATTACTCTGTGCATGACAAAGGTGCTGTCTTTATTGAGTTCACGCCACTGTTCATTGGACAGCATGAATATTCTAGCAGTTACCGTGAAGTTCCAGAACCAAGGTCCCAGGGTTCCTGTGAGAAGCTGGCATATTATAATTATGATCTGGGACTCTGTAACATCGAATCTATGCATAAGGAAACAAACATTTCAAAATAACTTTACTCAGAGCTTTTGCCAAAGAGCCCTACAGGTAGCAAAAACATTTAAAAAGTAGCATTACCCTTATAAAGACATCTAAAGATTCAATAACAATTTATACAGTACTATTACTAACCTTATGCAAACATGTATATTTCTTACCCAAACCAAAATAGTAGAAAAGTGTAAAAATTCAAACTAACACACTGAATACATGACTTGTAAATAGGCAGCTGGAAACACTAGAACTAAAAATGCAGTTAATTCTTAGTTACCTAAGTAGTGAACACTACTTGCCAAATAATCACATTAGCTGTGACATAGGTCCCTTCTCTGTGAGAACCTATCCAGACTTCTCTGTCGAGAGGAGTGCTTCCAGAAGCCCCAGTGTACAGTTATCTAGGTGTTTGAAAAACCACTAATCATCTCATACCCCTTCACTGCCCCACATCTCATCATGCTCCTGCTTCTGCTATTCAGTAAAAAAATGCACACGTATGTGAAAAAGGCAAGGGGGAAACTAGGACTTCTTTGGATATGGTCAGAACAAAATAAAACTGGTCAGCTCCTTGTCCCGTTTCCTGATCATTTCTAGTCTAAAATCTTATCCTTCTTCCTCTTCCTCTTCCCTTAATTCCATACCAGCATTATAACTCTCTACTATATTGGATTAGTTTATTAGTGGTAAAAATAAGTAACATGTCTAATGTGATCACTAAAGGATGTTGGCAAAAGGAGTGGCAGTATAGAACAGACTTCAAATCAAAGCCATGTAATCAAAATTAAGAACCTAGGAATGCTAAATGTGATGGAAACAGGTCTACGATTTTACCTGATGATCTTAAAGTCCAAACTGCAATCTAGGCTTTACATTAATATAAACAGTTGTTTTAAGATCTTATCTCTAACAACTTGATAGAATTAAAATAGGCACAGTCCAAATGAATGACTTACTAACAAAAAATACACAGGGAAACTAGAAACTGAAAGGAAAATCTTTGATAGTTATTAGTTCACATGGTAAGTCTTAAACTTCTAAAGGTATGAATATCCTATATGGGCATTTAACAGGAAGCTTCCTAATTCTTAATCCACAAAAAGTGGATTATACATTAACAGTTTTTAATTACTATGATATCTGCAAATACTTATACTTTAGAGATTTCTTGGGTAAGAATTGAACTGGATTTGCCAGACTACCAGAATACATAGCCTATTAACTTTTTTCATTTAACTAGAAAAGGTCAGAAGTTATGTATTTACATAGTTTTAGCTAATGTAAGTGTGGAAAAATGAATTGAAAAATGTACTAAATACTCTACGTGCTATAATTATAAATAGTAAGTACACTGAAAATAGCATCTGTAAAGTTAATAGGCTCATAGAAGGAACCTTAGATACCATCAAATCCAAAACTCTGACTTACAAATTACGAAATGAAAGTTCTGGGCCTTGCGAAAGCTGATACACAGACAATAGTCTGGAGGTAACACTTGAGGCAAGGTATACTGATCTAGTTCAATTTATTATAATTCTTTCTTTTTTTGACTTGTGAAAAGTTTTTTGTTTTTTGTTTTTTTTTTCCTGAAATGATAATTTAAGAGTTCTACCTTTCACAGTGTGGAGGATTTAAGGCCAGTATTTTGCATAAATAGTTTTTTTAGAGATTGTCTAGAATTTCTAAGCATTTGATTTATAAAAAATGATTCTACATATACATCTACAAATTATATATTTTAAAATATCTAGATATACACGGTTTAAGCCTTAAGAGAGGAAACGTGAACTCTTCCATTTAGTATAACCCATAGACATTTTAAAGTATGTTTTACAAATGTTTACAAATGAACTTCGATTCATAATTCTTATCTTCTTCGGCCGACCCCATTCTTCTGTGAAGTTCTAGCCTCTGAGCCCACTTCCCTCCCCAGCTTTCAAATCCAAGTCAGTAAAAATCCCAACAGGCTAAGTTGGGTCTAGGAGGTCCCAGTGAGCAGTACTCATCTCTATCAGACCTCTACTTGCTTGGTCCAGAAACACTGTCAGAACAGGGGTCTATCTAGATGTGACAGGTACTAATATTCTCTGTACAAGGCAGCTTTCAGTTGTGATCAGAGCAAAATGCTGGAAGATTTAGTCATAATATCAGAGATGATGGATCCAAAACACATTGACTTTCTCATGATATCTGACTTTGAATGGAAATTACTTAGTTAAAAATGAATTAACTATGGTGCCTATTTTTGGTCAAGATATGAGCAAATTTAATAGCAACTAAAATTAGTGACACTAGGCGATTAAGAAAAACAAATCAATATCTCTTATTTGACAAATATGCTATATGGTTATTAAACACACAACAACCTAAATTGATTATATATAAAAAAGAAATCCTCATGATTTTTTTTCATTTGTGTGTAACCACCAAAATAAAACAATCAAAATAAAAATATTTTAAAACAAAATTCCCAAGGTGCCTAAGGGCCGCTTTCATGTTTCTCCAAAAAGGAGTAAGAAAAGTAAGGGATTTAAAAAAATTTCTTTAGTCAGGGATGCCTGGGTGACTCAGTAGGCTAAGCGTCGACTTTGGCTCAGGTCATGATTTCATGGTTCCTAAGTTCAAGCCCTGCATCAGGCTCTGTGCTGACAGCTCAGAGCCTGGAGCCTACTTTAGAATCTGTGTCTCCCTCTCTATCTGCCCCTCTCCCCTCAAGCTCTGTCGGTCTCTCTCTCAAAAAAATAAATAGTAAAAAAAAGTCTTTTTAGTCAAATTACATTTGAAAGGTTATCTTATTCTTTTCTAATTAAACAAAATTTAGACTTTCTCCTCCACACATATAAACTTTACTTCAATATTCAACCTATTATACATCAGCCTATTCTACCTGCTCTTGAAAAGAATGTGAAATCTTAAATGCATTTTAAAAACTTCTTTAGGAATATCTCTATTATTCCATATGTCCCCATTACATTGGAAAAATATCTCCTTAAATGTGAGTACTCACAGCACATTTCTTTGAATGTTGAGATCTGCTTTTACTTAAAAAAAAAAAAAAAAAAAAAGCGTTGCCTTAATATGAATGCAGGATTTCAGAAAATTGTATTTAATTTTCCAAATCAAAACCAATCCCTTGTAATACTAATATGTAATTTAAATTGAGATATTAAATTTAAACTGGCTCCAATATTTGTGTATCTAGTTTCACACCATTACAAAGAAGCACTATAGTCTCAATGGGACAGTGTCTTCCCACCTAGTCCCTCTACCTGTTACCCTAAACATTGTTCCTGCATTTTCATCAGTCTAGCTCCGTAGATCCATCTCTCTCTTTTCTCCCCCAAATATCTTCAATCTCTTCTCTAGCCAATTTCTTCTGTGTAAATTCAAAACCCTCCTTCCTTTGCACCTATGTTCTTTCTTCTAACAGATGTCTTGCTTCTTCCCATCGCAGCCACACATTCTGTACATCACCTGTACCACATGCTTATTTAGTCCCTTCACTTCCCATCCCCTACAATCTGGCTTCTACCCTTCCACTACAGAAAACTACTCCGGATGGCCTCAGATCGCCAAATTTAGTGTACAATTTTCTGTCCTCATTTTGAGTCTTGGCAGCATTCAGCGTTGTTCTCTTTTGAAATCTCTGGCTTTTCATTCTGGTATGCCTCCTTCTCTGGCTGTTCAATAATTTTCATAGGCTTCTTTCTAAGCTTGCTTTCTAAGTTTTCTAAGCTATTTTCATTCTATTTGGATGCCTAAAATCCCTCACATACATGTGCTGATAGAACTCGCCCTTTCACATAGGTTCTTCTGAGTGTAGGGCCTTTCTCTACCCCCCATCCAACCACCTAAGGAGGGGAACTGGGAGTTACTCCAGTCTCTGCTCGCTCATTCATTCCCCACGTGCAGATAGAGATTAGGTCCTACAGTTTCTACCTCTTCAGCCTTTCTCCAGACTATGACTTTCTCTCTGATAGCACTGTCATCACACTAGTTCAGGTGTGAGCATTCCTCATGTTAATTATGTTGATGACTCCGACAGGACCTCCTTACCTCTGTACTAGCCCATGCCAATTCACCCTCCGAATGCTGCCAGACTGTTCTTTCCAATTGTCCTTTTGTCATTTTCCTGGTTTCGGTTTTGCAAAGGCTCCCCACAGATTCAGGAAAAAAGCTCATATTTCTTGGCAGGACATAGAAATCCCCTGATTTTCTGGATCTTCTCCAGCCTTATCTCCTGCCACTCCCCTACAGGCATCTTTGGTCTAACAATATGGAACTGCTCACAGTTCTCTAAGTGCATATTTTATCAAAGGAATACACCACAAGGGACATTCTAAGACTGGCAAATTGAGAGCTGTGCTAACAAATCGCTCCTAAAAACACTGTTTACTCTTCCCCTACTTCCATGGTTCACTCCCTCTCCTTCCTTCAGTTCCCATACTACATGGTTGGTGCTGCTTTACTTGAAAGGGAAAGAGAATTTATTAGGGCTGATGATAAATAAACTTTCAAAATAAGAGCTTGCAAGTTAACTATGAGATAATAACCACTGAAACAAACTATGTCAAATCCAGATATTACAAGTTCTGCTATTTTTGAAAACAGTCACATCACTAAAAATTAAAACTGAATTAGGGCAAACCAAGTGATCTTGGAAGTCCATTATATTTTGTGGTTTTACCAATGCAGAGAAATACTATGAAAACTTGAGATATAGGCTATAAAACCAATTTGAAAAAAACATCTGCACACAGTATTTTCAATTACTGCTTTTTTTTTTTTGTATCAGAAATCTACAATATTTCCTGAGCACTGATCATTTTTGAACTGATGAACGCACAAGCATTCGAGTTTCAATTGGACATGCGTGTCTACTATTGTCACCTTAAGATGGGCCTTAAACATGTCTTCTAACCCCCTTATTATAAAATTCTTCCAGGACATGTCTTTTAGTTAACATCCAAAATAATAATTATTGTTACTGTCATAAGTTAAGAACATCTTAAGTTCTGTTTAAATAAGTTTAGCAAAAACAATTTGAACTGAATTTGTAAGGAACAGCTGGATTTCTGTGCATTTGGCTCTCACAAGAGCTAGAAAACTAAGTTTCTTAGGGATCTAAAATTTAAATATCCATTAATGATTCATCTTAAAGAGACTAGGTTAAGATGTTCTCCTATCATTTGCAATCAGAGATTTTATTTGGATATTTCATGAAGTATTCAGAGTCTTTTCTCAAGTTCTTTCTCTTTTACTTCGACACCATGAAAAAAATAAGACTAACTCGAGCAGTGTAAATCGGATCTGTGGCAATTAAACACCAGTTGGTGAATTTCATCCTTTACCTTGTTCCAAGATGAGTTTACTCATTAATATTTATGAAAAAGTACTGATCAACAGGTAGGAACTATACATTTTGGAGTCTGAAAGGAGCTTGTATTTCATTTTTTAAATTCTTGGGCATTTGTTGGTGGTAGTAACCTATATGGTGTGTTTATGTCAACTGAATTATTAAGAGCTTAGATTTTTATAGACTCACAAATAATATGAAAAGAATAAAATCTAATTAAGCTATGATATTGAGAGATGAGAGTTGCTCTTTGCTCTCATAAACTATCTAATCTTTCCTGAAAATGCATTTTCGTATGTCAAAATAAAACATGGAGTTAAGGTAAATACAGGAAAAATACAGTGAATTTATCTGAGGGAAAGACAAGTGGGTATGAGTGAGGAGGGGCCACTGCTTTTCATATTATTTTAAAAATATTGGTTGGAGGTCCTAATATTTCCTTCTAAACAGTGTGACAGACGGACAGAGACCATTAGGCAGCTACAATAATGAGAGTTTTAAACTTCTATTTGCTAAACTAATTTAGAGCTTTGATCAATTCCTAATACTGAGATATGTAAAAGCAACATTCTCCATATCTGAAAGAGAAAACAAAAAAAATCACTGTTAAGTGTTACTTACATTCCAAATCGCAATGTTCCAGAAACATATGTTTGCCAGTGTGCACAATAGAACATGAATGTTCCAGCAAAACAACAAAAAAACATCCAATCAGGGTTTGTCCCCAGCTGCACTGCAATACAAGTTCCAAGAACCACAAAAACTGCAAAAGAAAGATCACGATAATAACTGAACAATCTCAATAACCAACATTAACTGAGCTGGAAATACTTTTAGATTAAGCAAAAAAAAAAAAGAAAAAAAAAAAGAAAAAAAAAAAAGACATGCTATGAATGTACAATCTTGTCTCAGGTACCTATGGTTCCAGGAAAGCAGGATATAATCTTTTACATTATCTTTCACCCCATAATTTCACTTTCATTTTTCACTATACCACTCAGTGGAACCAAAGGTCTTGAAAGCAACTAAAATACTTGAGCATTTTTTGGAGTATCCTCCCAGTTTAGTGATAGTGATGAACAGTAAAAAAAATTACAGGACAGAGTAAAAAGAAAGACTTCCCTTGTGCCTCAGTTACCTCATTTGTAACATGATGATAAAAACCAGACAAAATAAATCAATACTATAAAGGATTTCAAACAGTGCCTGAAACATATTAGACATTGCATTAAGTGATTATTGGCGGAGGAGGAAGAAACACTAAAGACCTACATAATTCACAAAAGGACTGATTGTTTTTTACATCCATAGGTATCTTTTCATATGTAGCAGATATAATTATGGGTGACTTATACAGAAAAACATGTCCTATAAAAGTTTGGAACTCAAAGTACACCACAAAAAAGATTACCACTTAAAAGAAAAAATAGGGGGGTGCCTGGGTGGCTCAATTGGTTGAGTGTCCTACTCTCATTTTCGGCTCCGGTCATGATCTCTCAGTTACGAGATAGCGCCCCACATGGGGCTTCATGCTGAGTGTAGAGCCTGCTTGTGATTCTCTTTCCCTCTCTCTCTGCCCCTTCCCCTTTGGTACACACGCATGCAAGCTCTCCCTCAAAATAAATAAATAAACAGGTAAAAAAAAATAGGATACACTTGATTAAATTAGGTGCCCGTTAAGCCTTTGCATTCAGTAGAAGTCTTGAGTGTTTCTTGAGTCCTTTGAATTATGAGTGCTTAGCTATTCATTCTCCTCTACTTAGGAAGCTGTTGTCAGGACACGCTGAAACAATGATTTTCACAGGAACCTACATCTGCATATCTGAGTTCAAGAGGTAAAGCTACCATGGGTTTTTGTTTCTTTAAAAAAATATTCTAAATGCTATGCCAAATGACAAGAAACCAACAGAAAAAACTAAGTAAAAATATGTGTTGTGAGGGCATGGGGTGTTCCTACCAGGAAGACTAGTTAGAAACTGTCATTTAGTTTCTAAATCTTTTTTCCCTCCAAATACTAAAATAGTATTCTTAAAACAGTACAAGATGTATTGCCTATAACCTAATATATAACTCATCTATTGCCAGCACTTTAGTATATATATTTCTTTCCAGTCTTTAAAAAAAATTTTTTTTTAAATATTTGAGAGAGAGCAAGTCTATTATGAGTGAGGGAGGAACAGAGAGACGGGGAGAGAGAGAGAGAGAGAGAGAGAGAGAGAGAGAGAGAATCCCAAGTGCTGACAGAGTGGAGCCTGATACCAGGCTCGATCCCATGAACCACATGGTCATGATCTGAGCCGAAATCAAGAGTCAGATGCTTAACCGACTGAGCCACCCAGGCACCACTCTTTCCAATCTTTTTATCCAAGCCCATTCATTGCCAGTTATACTGCAAGCCTACAACATAATTTTATCTTATTTTACTTATTTAAAAAAAATTTTTTTTTTTTAACGTTTATTTATTTTTGAGACAGAAAGAGACAGAGCATGAACGGGGGAAGGTCAGAGAGAGAAGGAGACACAGAATCCGAAACGGGCTCCAGGCTCCGGGCCGTCAGCACAGAGCCCGATGCGGGGCTCGAACCCACGAACCGCGAGATCGTGACCTGAGCCAAAGTCAGATGCTTAACCCACTGAGCCACCCAGGCGCCCCTACAACATAACTTTAAATGTCTACAGAATATCCACATAAATATAAAGACCACAGATTTCCTGGTCTCCCACTATTGTACTCTTGTCTACAATTTATGAGATTTTTGATGATAATTATGCCCTAAGATTTTAAATATCACAGGTGCCAAAAGAATAATATTTAGGCTAAAAGTAGTTTAAGTAGAAATTAACTGAATTTCTAAATCTCCCAATACAGCCAATAATGAACAAGTATTAATCATATTTATAGTCTTTTGAAAACATTAAAATTTGATATAAATCACTTACTCTGATACCATAACACCATAAACATTTTATTCTAACATTGTTTATCATATTAATTTTATCACTATTAATCATTAACACTAAAAAATCAACAATACCTGTTGATAGTGAATCACAACCATGATCAAAAAGTTCTCCCAAAGGAGAACTACTATTGGTTCTTCTTGCCTGTTTCCCATCTATAGCGTCCAAAGACTGGTAAATGAAAAGGCCACATGCACAAGCAATATATGCCCACAGAGGTGCCTGTGAAACAAAAGACACAAGATTTACTAAGACATATTCGTTACTATGTTTCACTGATAACGGTTTACTTGCAGATAGTTTGTCTTCATTCTCCAGAGAAGTACAACTAGTTGGAAGCTAAGGGAGAGAATGCAAGGGTTACATAATGGAAAACTTTCTGAAACAATCAGAACTGTAAAAGAATCACATTCTTTGCTTTGGAGGGCTGCTCACTGCAGATGCTGGATAACTGCTTTGTAAGGTTATCTAAGAGATTACACTAAGTAACGTCCATAAGATTCCTCCTAACATTTAGTTAGAATAACTAACATTTAGATGCTGAGTCAATTAATGAATAATCTAGTACAGTTTCTCCCAAATTGGATTTTGAGGATGTTTATAGGTATTGCATGAAGAAAATGAATTCCATGCTTAACACATGTGGGAAACACTGGGTTAAACAATGTTAAACATTTCTTTACTGCAGGACTCCTTCCAGCCCTTAATGTTGCTAATGTACACTGTGAATATTCGAGAAGGGAGACACAACACACTGCCATTTTCTAAACTCATTTGAGCACGTAACCTATTTTTCAACACACCTCATCAGTGTTCAATGGAACAACGGCAGGGAAATGATGATCTAGCACACGGAGTGCTTAGAACATTATTTTTCATATATTTATGGTCACATTTTCAAGGAATAATTTCTCTTTTCCCAGGCAGAAACTGAACCACTAATACTGAATTTAAATGCTATGTGTTAAAAAAGGAGAGCTTCTATTCGGTGTGTTCTCTTTAAGAAAGTAAGAAAGAGTGTTTTATATCACTTTTCACTATTTTCCCATGCCATGGAAAAATTTCTATGATCACAAGGTATTTCTCAGATATTGGTTATCAAGTTAAACTGAGTATCAAGTGCTCAGAGCAGCAAATCAAAACTATGCAGAGCTGCAAATAATATTCATATTCTTCACTGCAAAGAGGTTGCTCTCAGACATCTATTTAGTTACCAATATTAAAGGTAAGGATCTTTTCTTAAACATTTTCTTAGAGTCTCATATTTTAGAACATTGAAGCTATCAAAAGGACCAGAGTGTAAGCCTCCCCTAGGACAGAGTTACAAACCCTGAAAGCAATCACTGTGGTTACATAACCATAGTTGATGCGCAAGTTCACTGAGAGATTGGTTAACCTCGTGTGACTAAGAAGCCCCACCTTCTAGACTTTGAAGCTACTGCTTTTTGCTCCTACAGGAATCCAGTAACTCTAGAGCTGCACTGTCCTACATAGTTAGCCATTAGCCATGTGTGGCTATTTTAGTTTAGATTCATTACAATTAAATAAAACCAAAAACTCAGTTCGTCAGCTACACTAGGCACATTTCAAGTGCTCAACAGCCAGACGTGGCTATGGTTACCATCCTGGACCACGCATTTAGTAAGTCAGATCAAAAGAATTTTATTTAGCAATACAAAACAAAAACAAATGAATATTAAAACTAAAAACTCTTATGGTCATATTTCAAAAAGTTTTAATTAAACCTGATAGAGCTCTTATTGGTAACAACATACAGCTCAGTTCGTTCTAGTTTTCCTGTGTATGAAATAGCTAATACCAATTTCCTTTATCTGTCTTAGGCTGCAAGGGTAACTCAAGCATATGTAACATATATCAAGCTGCAAGATAAATTCCAAATTAACTTATGATAGTAAAATCAAAGCTACTAGCTAAGGAGATTTAAGTACATAGTATCAGAAATCACAAGTATATTTTGGTATACATATAAAAAGGGATGGGGCACCTGGGGGTCTCAGTAGGTTAAACACCTGGCTCTTGATTTCGGCTCGGGTCATGGTCTTGGGGTTGCTGGGTTTGAGTGCGGTGTCGGACTCCACACTGACAGCTTGGAGCCTGCTTGGGATTCTCTCTCTTTCTCTCTCTCTGCTTCTTGTGTGCACGCATTTGCAAGCTCTCTAAATAAATAGATGAGCTTTTTTTCTTTTTTTTTTTTTTAAAGGGTTAAGCCTATAGTTCTACCTTAGTAATTTGAAAAATAAGGACTGATTTTCCTTTCCCATCTACAGGAAAGTTTTTTTTTCTAACAAAAAGGCAAACTCTGCTGAAACCATTACAATAGTGACATTCTTTTCTATTAGAAAGACTAGTATCTGAAACTCTAATGTATTAAAAGAAATCAGTAACATAAATATATGGAAAGTTCACAATATCTGGAGACATGAAATTTAATGCTCACCCACTGGAATAAGGCCCAAAGGAATTAGAATCATAATGAATGAGAATGTCCCTGGGTAATAAGTTTAGGGAACTCTCTGACTCCAAAACAGTGATAAAGAAAAAAATATCCATGCTTTCATATATAAGTATTTTATTAGAAGAAATGAGGAATGGGAGGGAAATTGTGGGGAAGAACATATTACATACTTAATCTTTTTGACCAATGAAATAATAATTACTTATGGAGCATTATATGTTATGTACTATAAATGGATAATCTTACTTCTTTCAGTACCACAAAATAAAATTTCAAAGAATAAACTGTGACTTAGAGAATTTATGTAATTTACTGAAGATCACAGAGATAATAAGAGCATATCATGGAAGACAGCCATGACCTATTTTAATGCACTGTGATCTAAAGCTTAACAAGGATTTCTACTGTGCAGCTATAAATGTATCCATGCATAGCCTTTGTGGGACACTACCTTCCCTTGCAGAGCACCAAACAAACAGCAGCTCAGTCATGTTCTACCTTCATTCCTCCTAGTAGCCATTCTGAAAAGTTCTATTTGATTCAACTAGTTCTCATTCTGGAAGTTTCCTCAAAGATTTAAACTAATTCTAAGATTATTCCAATAATTCCAAATCACTTAAGCACAGAGGCTGAGGAAAAGTATTATAGGGAACATGGTACCTGGTACACTCTGGGGTGTTCAATAAATATTAGTAGCTGAGCTCTACCTTTAAACTTGCTCTCATTCCCTGACCCCTATTGTGGAACTAACTTAGGATTGTTGGAGGGCTTCCATTAGAATTAACACACACCCCTGTTGTTCTGCTGTAACTCTAAGGATGTGTGAGACCTGAACCAAGTTCCTCTGGAAGTGGCTATCAGGTCCTCAAATAAGTCACAGGTAAAATAGTTCAAAGGACATGTGATAAAGAATCCCAGGACACATTTAAACAGTCATACTGGTTTTTAAGTTTCCTGATTGATATGAAGCAAGATAGTTAAGGAAATGATAGAAAATCAGAAATATATTCATACAATCTGTTTGGAACTGTATTTGTACAGGAGACGAGGAATTAAAATAAAAGTATTCAAGGGTGATTAAGAAATGAACTGGAAGAAGGAAAAAAATGTGTTTTGTAAGTAACTGTGACATTCAGTAGCCATTTACTTTAAGAGAGGTATGTAGGGGCACCTGGGTGGCTCAGTCGGTTAAGCATCTAACTTCGGCTCAGGTCATGATCTCACAGTTCATGAGTCTGAGCCCTGTGTTGGGCTCTGTGCTGACAGCTCAGAGCCTGGAGCTTGCTTCGGATTCTGGTTCTCCCTCTCTCTCTGCCCCTCCCCTGCTCACACACTCTCTCTCTCTCTGCAAAATAGGTAAATATTAAAAAAAGAGAGAGAGAAACAAATGAATTGATAAAAACAGAAAAGGACAAGGGGTTGGATGGTGATAATTTTATCACAAAGAACGAATAATCTGAAAAGACTACTTAAAAATGATTACTTCAAGCTTAAAAGAAGAGAAGGAATCCTTGTGACCACTATGATTTCATATGGTTCAGAGTCACGTTTGACACCTTTCGTTGAGAATCACCTTGTATCTTCTTGGTGTGACTGATCATTCGGAGGGGCACAACAAATGTTGTGCCATCTACCTAACTACTTTAGTTCCCTTTTTATCAAGGAAGTTTCAAAACCAAAGAGATAAACATCAATTTACCTATTCTGATGAAGAGCTCTAGTTTCAGTTTTGGTTTTAAGTAACGGGTACAGAGGGTAAAAAGCAGGACCAGCAGTAGAGAGACTTGTACTGAAGGGGCCAAGCAGAGAGTCCTTGTCAGCAATAACTGCTTCTCTTCTTCAAGGCAGCCATTGCAGGGTATAGAACAGAACTTCTTTCGCCTTGTTAGAATAATAGAGATATATCTGAGGTCTATCTGTCACATGTATTTATAGGAAGAGAAAAGGGATATTCAAACAATTCTCACTGGAATGGAGATGAAACCACTTTTTAATTTTTTTTAATGTTTACTTATTTTTGAGAGAGAGAGAGAGAGAGAGAGAGAGAGAAACAGAGTTGTGAGTGGAGGAGGGGCAGAGAGAGAGAGAGAGGGAGACACAGAATCCAAAGCAGGTTCCAGGCTTTGAGCTGTCAGCATAGAGCCCGATGCAGGGCTCAAACTCATGAACCATGAGATCATGACCCGAGCCGAAGTCGGACGCTTAACAGACTGAGCCCCCCAGGGCACCCCGAGAGGAAACCACTTTTGATAAGACTGATTTACAGCTGTGCCATCTCACTACCAGAGCCTTTTTTCTCTGATCATTTTCAACTTTGCTAGGATTTCATTCAGCAATTAAAAAATTTAAAAAAAAAATCCAGCCATTAAAAAAACTTTTTTGCATTGAGATTTACTGATTTTAAAAGGATTACCTTACATGTTAATCTCTGATGACACTAATATACCTACCAGAATCAGACTCCACCCTTTGCTTCTGGTTTTCATAAGCAGAGTATACAAAATAGACTGTAGTTATAAGCTTTATTAATAGTATGTGTGATACAATCTTTTAGAACAGTTGATAAATAATTGTCAAATCATCTTATCTTTAGCAAAAATGGCCTAAAATCCCAATTACATTGTTTTGGGTATATAACAAATGCTCAAATCTGTTAAGAAATTCACCTTACCTGCTCTGTGGCTGTGGGACAGTAGAAGACTAATAAAACAGTTGTACAGATGTTTATTGACAATCCGATGATGGTGATGAGATTTGGGGCAATCCAGGAGGGAACTCTTCCAACTAGCCATTCCCAATAGCCCTGCATCAAGGGCTCAAGCAGGGACCGTCCAGCACTCTGATATCTGTGTTCCTCTAGCCGCTTTAGTTGATGTCTTGATAATGGTGGCGTAGGTAACTGAAACAATTTATTTAATACACACCCTGGAGTACTCATATGCCCGAAGCCCATAGGGGACTCCGGGTGAGAATCTCCACATCGTTTCCTTGTTGACCGATGCCCACTCATGGATCTTGGCTGTCTTTTATTTGAAGAGAATAATTTCTTTTGTTTCACAGCTTTTTGTGGCTGGTCTTTACCTGAAAAAAGAGAAAAAGATGTATCTATCAGCCACTATTTATGTCAATGTCAGTAAAGTTTAAACTGGTAACAGACTAATGCATATCAAACAGGGATCAGAACACCAGGGACCTGTTTGTAGTTCTAATTCTTACTAAATGTGTGAGCCAAAAGAAGTCATATAACTTCACTCTCAGGTGAAAAATATTAAGGGAATTAATAGTAATATAGTTCCCGAAACCTTATAGTTTGTCTGACTGAATTCAAAGCTCTCACTTTTTTTTTCTATCTCACTCTGATTTCAGTAATATAATGGAATAAACCTTAGAAATGATCTAGTTATTTCACATGTATGGACACTGAGGTCCAAAGGCATACCCAAAGATAGCTAGCAAATTAGTATTAATATCAGAGGAATGACTTGAATAAAATGGGTTTTAAATCAGATTATTTATTTAATGCTAATAGCTAACATTGAGCACTTGCTGTGTACTAATGCTTCAAGCACGTTTCACATATTAACTCATTTAATCCTCACAGTAACTCTAGGTCAGGATTATTAATTATCCCCATTTTTACAGAAAATGAAACTAAGGCACAGGGGCTAATTAACTTGTCCAAGCTCATAGAGCTGATAAGTGGGGTTCACACAAACACAGGGTTTCTGTCTAAGCTAAACTGAAAGATAAAAAAACTTATTAGTAGAATGGGATATTGAGAGTATTTTAGGCAGGGGTGAAGAGCAGTAACAAACCTAACTTTAAGAGGACAGAATACATGTATTAGCAGAGTGACCTGATGAACTGAGGTAGTAAGAAAAAAGTATAAGTGTATTAAGTGATGACTGTTCATAAAGGACCTTAAGTTTTTTTTCTTTTTAATTTTTTTAACGTTTATTTATTTTTGAGACAAAGACAGAGCATGAACGGGGGAGGGGCAGAGAGAGAGGGAGACACAGAATCGGAAGCAGGCTCCAGGCTCTGAGCCATCAGCCCAGAGCCCAACGCGGGGCTTGAACTCATGGACCGGACCGTGAGATCGTGACCTGAGCTGAAGTCGGATGCTTAACCGACTGAGCCACCCAGGCGCCCCAAGGACCTTAAGTTTAATCCCAAAAGTACTTGCACTTGACTTAGAAAAGATTAAAGATAACATAATTATTGTAAATCACTAAGCAACATAAGAAAGTAATGACAAGAATATATTCAAGACTAAAGGGGAGTCATGTATATATGTGTGTATATGCGTATGTATGTGTATATACATACATATATGCATATATATATACATATATGTATATTTATCAGAACACAGAAAGTGAGAACACTCAAAAGTTAGTGTGGTGACCTCAAACATTTGACGAGGGTAGTAAAAATGGAAGTGTGAAAGTCAAATCTGTACGTAACTTCTATTTAGAAGGAAGAATCCTGGAAAGGCACTTAGGAATTAGATATGAAGGCCGGAGGAACAGAAGAAAACATGAATCAACAGTCAGAGACTAGTGGTACTACTGTCAAAAAGGGAAGTGAGGAAAGTAAACCAGTTATTGTGGCTTGAAGGGTGATGGAAGGGGATTTAGGGATGGAGGTAAGAAATACACAGAAGTAACTTTTAAGCAGACATCTTTCAGACAAGATCAAATACCTGGAGTTTGAGCAAGAGATGAAAATTTCAAGTTATCAACTTAAAAGTTAAAGTCTAGTTCTTTTAGAAAGTAGAAAATTTCTTGAATGGATTAAGTGTGAAGAAAAAAGGAAAAGAGTAAGGAACTTTGCAGGAAATTCATGGTTACAAAGCAGAAGAGAGGGAAGCCATAAGAGGATTAAGGGGGGAAAAGAAAGGAACAATCTCAATAGAACTAAAAGGGTAGTGGCAATGAACCAAGAGAGGTATACTTCAATCTTCTGGTAGAAAGCTATCCAAAATGCAATATGAAATTCCCAGAAATGTTGCACTATGGGAATAAAGAATGTGATACAGGGACTAGGACATCTCAGCAATGGACCCGGTATTAAACATGTGCAAGACTTCTTCCTTCTATTCCCATACATATCAAATTCTAAAGCTTCAATGTCACTAATGATCTATAGTGACATCCAAAATCTCAATCATGTATCTCAATAACTGGTTCAGAAAAGTTACTGTAATCATCAACTACTTTAAATACATTTTCAAAAATCTTAAAAAGATTGCCAGTGCTAACTAAAGTGCTCTGAAGTAAAAATACTGAAATAATTTTTTAAACTAAGGCAAACCAAAGATAATATCTTATTATTTCAAAGAATTCTTCCATACACCCAACTGTGTCACAAAGCAATTGATTAATGCCAAACAACTGGTTTGTAATCATTTTAGAGAAAGTGACAGGCCACCAAATAGCCTTATAGTAGTCATATTTTCTGTGGTCAAATGATTCATCTTCACATTTGGAAGCTATAATAAATCAGTTCTTATAGAATTCAACTTAAAATGGGAACAAAAAGTCTAGTCAACTCAATTTACATTTTATTATTGTGGTGTTCCATTTTCCTATTGTAAAAACACACACAAACACACACAAACCAAAACCAAACAAACAAACAAAAAACAGGTGACATGCTGAAGGCACTAAACAACTACAAGTAACTGATCCTAATGGTTTTAAGTTTGAGCATTTGGCAGGATTATATGATACACTGATACCTCCCTTCTGAGTGTTTTCCCTCTGTGCCCTACATTTTTTTTTTTTACCTTTTATTTCTCTCTTTAAAAAAATCTACATTTTGACAAACCTTTCTAGATTTTTACATAGATCTAGCCTTTGCATAATTCATACAAGAAAAAAGGCCAGGAGTTTTTAAACACTGCGATTTGGCAACATTGTCTCTCTGTGAAGCTATTAGCAACAAGATTGCAAATATAAATTCGGATACATGTAGCCCCTGACATACAGATACCTACTTTCACTACATTCAGATACACACAGAGGTTGTCGTAGCTGACACAAGCCCATCTTTACTCTCCCTTCATCCCATAACATCTGGGACCTAGACGCTATTGCAATTCAAACCATCTCAAGAAAAAAACAGGAGCTTTTGCATTTCAGCTCATGAAAAGCAAGCATATCTCAAGGGAGTGCAACAGGGTAGGTGACTGTAACAGGAAGATCGAACTGTATGGAGAGAAAGGGAAATAGGATGTGGAATGGGAATACGGAAAGGAGAAACAAATACTACTAAATTATTCTAGCCACTTGAAATTTTTACATAGAGTCAGGCCTATGCCACACTAAAGGAACTAAAACAATTAATGTAAGGAGTTAAAATCACTGCTGGCTAGCCTACCAACCACCAGTCATAAGTTTTTATGAGAAAATGAACTCCAAGTTCCAAATGCATTCAGCCAATATTGGTGCAGTAAACAGGACAGACAACGGGAGTCCCGGTTCCCATGTCCAAATGGAAAATAACTAAAAACAGGTAAATGAGCAAACAGCATTACATACTATGATGAGGGCTATGAGGAAAAGAGTGTGCAGCCAGAAAATAGTTAGGGGTGCACATTTTAGATAAGGTAATTGAAATCTATGAAGAGGTAGCATTTGTATCAAATTCACAGGAAGAAAAGGAGGTAGCCATTCCAAAAGCAGGAGAAAGAACTGTCCAAGGGAATAAGCCCTGAGTCAAGTCTTGTTCAGGTACCTTTGGGATCACTGTGGCTGGACAGCAGTAAATCAGATGGAAGAGTGACATACAATAAAGTCTCAAAAGCCAGACAATGCAGAGGTTTGTAGGAAGGAACTGAGGAAGGTTTATAGGTAAGGAACTGAGAATTTATTCTGATGTTTTGGAAGGCCATCAATGAGCTTATAAATTTGTAATTTTGTAGCACAGCTTATTAACTGAGGATATGTTTCATAAATCATAATAGTAAAAGTGAATATTTTGAACTGAAAAATTTCCCATTATCTGGAATCCAGTTTACTATAAATATTGATCACAGGCCTACAGCTATTGTAACCTTTCTACTTGTAATCAGCAAATTCCCCTTCCTGGCCCCAGTGCAATATTCCTTTCATAGCACTTACCACATTTTGAATTTTTTTGTTTGTTGTACTGTTTTTGGTCTTTTCCCCACACTGGTCTATAAGCTCCACGAATGCAGAGACCACACCTGTCGCAACATTCTTTTCCAAGAATCTCATACCATACCTAATACTAAGTGGGTAATTAGGACTTATTTATGGAACAAGGAACAAAAATGATTTATGTAGTATTTAATGAGCACCTAGTTATTCTTGACCCTGAGGAAACAGAAAAACCGAAGTGTGCCATCCATTCCCCCAAGAAGCTCAGGGCGTGTGTGCGTGTGTGTCTTATAAACAGCTAGGTTACAATGTGCTCTGAACAAACTGCTGTGGGAGTCCAGAGGAGGGGGCACATATGGTCTAACAAAAGATTTTCTCTGTGCAGACATGAATATTTATATGAAAAGCCCAATGAAGGTACAAAAATATAATCAGAGATGTTTAACGAATACCTTTACTAAAATTACACACATTTTGTGGACATACATCTACGGCATAGAACATCTGTGCTTATAGCAGCTGAGGATAATGGCATGCTGCCTACATTATTCCTGGGTTCAGCTTTGGGGAACATCTGACAAGCATCCCACTAAAAAAGGAATCTCCAACTGCTCTGCAGAGCATAAGGTAAGCTTACACAATATCCAACCTGAAGTGTGAAATTCCAGATTTCCCACCCCCCACATCTCAGGGTGCCAAGTTTTGAGCTGCACTGATTCAGCAGTATGTTTATAGTCTTTTCACAGAAATTGGTGACAACACAGCTCTTTCTGACCTTTATGGCACTACTAAAGGAAAACTGTAATGGCCAACACTATTTGGGCGGCAGAGCAAATCATAAAAGGTTAAAAAAAAAATAAAAGGAAAACTAATAGGATCACAGGATTACATTCAGCATTATTTAACAAGTGATAACAGAACAAGTTAGCAAAAACAAAAGCCTTTTCAGCAGACTTGGAAGCAAAAACAGTACTGTGTAACACAATTTAGATCTACTGTTTTCCTGAAGTGAAATCTTGCATTCCTTAAAAAAACGAAATGACTTCCTCCAGAAAAAAAAAAAAAGCAAAGCAAAAGCGTGGCATTTTATAGATTATTTTCATATTCCATCAAAAAAGACAGCACAGCATGACCCTCAAAAGAACATCACCAAGCACTTTTAGCCAGCTTAAAGAACATGTCTGTCTACTGCCTCCTAGAAAACAGACTATGCAATAAAATGTAATTTGGGTTATAACAAAGTTTAGAGTTACACATCTCAAACGAATAAATGTTGATAATGTAAATTTCAGGAGAGACTGGGTGTGGGAAAGAGAATAAATTTATGAAATCACAGTGGTAAATATTCAGTAATAATCTATCAACTGGACAAGAAATAAAGATGCCTCTGTCGGAACAGGTTAATACAAAAGGCAGATTCATCAAACTTATTTCTCAGTTGGAAGCATCGTAGGGACAAGTTGTACAAGGGGCTTTGACTGGTTTTTCCCAGCACAGAATAAGCGGCAAAATAAATGCTTTTAGAACTTGGATAGCTGGAACTTTATGTGAACGCCAATGGTTCTAAAGTAGTAATGCTAAATGTCCTTACGACAGTCTAACTTGTGTTGTGAGTCAATTAAACACAAGCATTGAACACACTCCTACTAGCTCGAGAGTCGAAACGGAATCTTTACTCTCTGGCTACATACAAGACACTAAATTTGACTATCATAATATGGATTCATTAATGAACTAAGAGACCTCAAGAAAAATTAAATAGCCGATACCAAGGATGCAAAATAGCAAAACGACACAGAAACGCCAAGCACCGAACTGGAGAAAACAGGTTAAACGCGGCTAACTGTAATCCCATTCATCCCAGTGATCCTGGGAACACCGGCAAACACTACCAACCCTCCCGTCCTTCCTCCTTCCAAGAACGCTGCTGAAAATAAACCCTAGCTGGCGATCTCGGAGCTTGTCAATATACGCTGAAATTTCTAGAAAAGTTGCTGATGAAGAAGCGTGGCCCAGCCCGCATTCCAAAAAGAAGGCCACCCGGGCACCGGATGCAACACGCTGGTGGACTTGGCAGCACCTGGGCAGGAGGGTGTGGACCTGACTAGGCAAGGTCGGTTCCACTCGGGCAGCGCCTCCACCCCTCGGCCCGCCCAGCCCCGGCCCGCCGAGGTTCTCCGCATCCCGACTCCCCCTCAGCAGCCCCCGGGCTCCCGCGCTGGCACTTGGCCACCTCAATCTCTCCACCTGCGGCCAGAGGAGCAGGCGCCCCTCGCCTTCCCCACAACCCCGCGCGCGAGGGCAGCCGGCGCGGGGAAGCACTGCGTTCGCCTCGCTCGGGTCCCTACACACCAATATTCCAACGCCCCACCCCAGAGCATGCAGCTCTCTCTCCACCCAGCTCGAGAGTCGTGCCCCCAACACGTCCGTCACACCCGGCCACCTTCCCCAGGCCGAGCCCGGCAGCCTTACCCCGACCCCCGAAAGCACACGGCTAGAAATAAGACCTCCTACTCCAGGCGACTGAGTGACTCTGATCCGCGGCGGCCCGTTTGCGACACTTTCGCGATTGCCGTAAAGGGAGACAGGGTTGGAACGAGCGGCGGCGCGGGCGCGCTCCTCGGGGCGGTAAGCGCGCCCCAGGCCTGGCCTGGCTGCTCGGGAGCGCGCCCCGGAGGCCCGCCCTGTCTTCGTCCCGCGGGGCCGCTGCCGACGCGGCGGCCAGCACTTGCCCGCCCATGCAAGCGAGGTAAGCCGAAAAGGGGATGAGGGCCGGCCCCAGACCGCTGTCGGAGTGTGTGTCAAAGGATGGGATAGGGCGGGTCGGAGAAGTGGAAGCCGCCCCGATCCCGACCGCCACCCCCCTCCCCCCTCACCAAGGTGGCCCGCGCACGAGTCGCGTGCCAGCTGGCCCTACGCTGTGCGAAGCGCGGGAGAGGGACCTGGTGGTGGTCGGGGCGCGGGCGGGCTCCGGGGGACCGGGGCGGGTGTGTGCACTGGGCTCAGGTCTCCGCGCTTCACCTTTGCGCCCCATCCTTGGGCGGTCCCCCTCCCACTTTCCTCCTCCTTCCCTCTCCCTTGCCCCCTTTCCGCGAGCCGGGCCAGGCTCCGCCTCCCGCATTTTTCCTGGTCCCAGGTGCTAGTCCGAGGGCTTTGCACCTCTGAAGGAGGCAACGGTGTAAATAGTGCCTTGGTTTTGTTTTAAGCGGCTACTGAGAACCTTCGCCCCAGTCCCACAAAAACTGCAGTTTTCACTCCCAGGCTCAGAGTTCTTGGTAGGGTGCTTGGGGGCAGGTTTGAAATTGAGATCTGTGTTGACCTTGTGTTTACCCGAAGCTTGTCCACCACGCGCAGTTCTGTCGCGGGGCGGAGTGAAGGGTGTGTGAGCCCAATACGGAAAGGTAAATGGCTGGTCCTTTGTATCCTCACACCGTGCTTTCTTTGCATTAGGATACATTTGAAAAACAGAAAACACACCAGGGAAATTTTTCCAGTTCTCCCAAATTTTAATTTATAAATCAGTACCCAAATGCCCTTCTGTAATTCTTGTGGCATCATCAGATTCTCCCCCATTTCTCTCCCTATAACATTTGACCCAACGTATAACAAAGTTACTTAATCTTTTAGACTCTATAGGATTTAGCAATTACAAGAATATCACATTTGCTAGAAGGCCAAGTTAGAGTTTAGACAAATAACCGTTTTCTGTTTTGCTTTGGGCCTGATGGTTCCATAGAATTTTTTTTTTTAAGCTTTCTCTCTTTTTTAGGCTTTCTCTCTTCAGTTGGAATATCTAGAATTTACTTTCTTGTTGTTTCTTAGCAGTCACCACTTAGAGGACTCAGCAGATGAATAAGGAATTCATCTTATTACCAGTGGCATTCAAACATTTGTGAAATTTAAGAATTGTAACTGCAGTTCTGATTCGTGGATCTTCAAAGAAAGTAGAGAAGGTAGGTGAGAGACGCAACAACATTTTGTTAATCACTCTTACTACTCTATGAAGATTATTCCTGCTTATTTTCAAAGGTTTCCTTAAATCATTAACCATTAAAATTTTAACTTTATTTGCTTGGCACTTAGCCAGCCATACTTCCAGCTTTCCACTGTGAAAATACATGAGCAAAAGTAGTCTTCCTTACCAAGTCAGTGCACTTAAAGTTTTCAGTTGTCATTAGCAAATTGGTAAATCATTTCAAGCCCTGCTTCTCATCTAAACTGTCAGTTTAAACAATGAGAACCCTCAAAGCCTAAGGAGATACAACTCCAAGATGATTCACACATGCAAAGAATTGAGTGTTGTTCCCCATCCCCGTGGCTAGTTGTACAGAATTGATAAATCAACTCTCATTGTTAAATTGTGTGCTTACTCTGTTCTACTCTAAGGAACAACCCTTTGATATAGCTGCTTTCCAAATCAGAATACTGTAACTCAGAGAAGCTTAGTAACTTTCCTAAATCACACAGCTGGGACTTGATAAAGCTAGGATTTGCACTTGGCTAAATGTCACAACTGATTTCACAACTGTGTTCTTTCCATTGCATCACACAGATTAGTGATTTTTTTTTCCTCCTCTCACAACTGTGTGTTCTTTCCATTGCATCACACAGACTAATGTTTTATTTTGCTTAATAATAAACTATTGTTCTTTCTTCATTTTTGTCTTTCCTTTTGTAAGAGGAAACTCAGTGTTTTTCCTTTCATTTTATCTTTTTTGAGGTCAGTGAAAGTTGTCTAATGGGAGAAAGGATAGGAAAATTGACATCCTGGATTTAAAATATTACTTAATTTCAGATGGTACAATATCATTATAAAACACATTAGTACACTTATCTTAGCACTGAGTAATGTATAGAATGGTTGAATCACTGTATCATGTGCCTGAAACTAATATAACACCATATGTTAACTATACTAGATTTAAAATAAAAAAATTAAACACACAATTATCAACTCTTTAAAGAAAAATAAGTTATTAATAATTCTATAACATAGTGTTCTACCTATGAACAAATATTGATGCATTGACTTGAAATTGTACATGTTTAAAAGAATGCAGTTTGAAATACCCTTTTTCTCTCTTTGTATGTAGATTTCAAGATTTACAAAGGTGCAGGTTTGTGCAGATTTGAAGACGTATCTTATGAACTTGTAAAACAGGTAATTCATCTTTTCTACAAGAGGAACAACCATTTATGGACCATCTATGACAGTATTTCACTTATATTAATTCATTTAGTTCTTGACTAAACCTCTGTGAAGTGGGCATTATTTAAAACAGTTTATTGTAAAAGCTAGCCCTTATTATGTACCAGTAACGTGTTAGTTTCTTGTGCTATGTCAGTGCAATCCCTGTGATAGCTATGTAGCATAGTACAATAGAACTCTCCTATGATAATGGAAAATGTTCTATGTCTTCACCATCTTTCATGGTAGCCACTAGACACACGTGGCTTTTGAGCACTTGAAATGTGGCTAGTGTGACTGAAAGACTGAATTTTAAGTTTTATTTTAGTCATTTGTAATTTTAATTTAAGTAGCCACATTTGGCTGGAGGATACTGTATTGGAACATAGGGTTACTCTGAGGTCTTAGAATCTGGATAACCTAGAAAAATGGTAATACTGTTTACTGAAGTAGAAAAGACGTGAATCCTTTTGGGGCTTAAGATGATTTGGATTTAGCTGTTTGTTCATTCAGAAAATATTTAGTGAGGGGTGCCTGGGTGGCTCAGTCATGAGACTCTCGATTTTGGCTCAGGTCATGATCTCATGGTCTGTGAGATCGAGCCCTGGATTGGGCTCTGCGCTGACAGCTCAGAGTCTGCTTGGGATTCTCTGCCTCTTTCAAATAAATAAACTTAAAAAAAAAAAAAAAAAGAAAATAGTGAATGAGTGATTACTATGGGCAAGGCCCTCTGCTATGCTTAGGTAGTAGAGTCTCTTATCAAGGATTTTATCCACTTAAAGACACTCTCCTTATCTGTCCTACTGCAGAAGATAATAGCCACGAGAGATGTGCAAATCTAGCGTTCTCTGAAGAAGGAGTGCTTATTTCCAGATGCAAAGAGATAAGGGAAGGTTGTGTGTGGAAGATGGTATTTGAGCTCCATTGTAAAGAATAGGAAGGATGTGGGCATTCAAAAATGATTAAAGGGAGAGGAGGTTATGCTTCTAGAAATGAGATGGACATGATGTTGTGAAAATTACTTTTGCTAAAACACCTAAATGTTGGATAAATTATATTAGCCTTTAAATGCATAGCAGGTGTGTAGAACAGAAAGGAAAATGCCCAGGGCTAAAGGTCAAAGAGAGAGAGCAGAAACCAGAGTAGTAAACTAGCAATGTGTCTTTTGCGAGGAGAAGGCATTTGGCTGATAGCAGAAATGAAGCACAATTAGAGTCAGCTCATAGGCTCCTCTTCTCCCCACAACCCCCCCACGCCCCCCAAGGTACAGAGGTATAATTCATACCCCTTTAACTTCTCAGGTATACAAATCCAAGAGGCACCATTCACAGGGTAGTTTGTGTAAATGTGTTTCAGGGGACGACCTTTCTCATAAAAAATAAAATGTAAAGATTTCTACTTGCAACTGTACAACTTACGGCCTTGGAGAATCACCTTCCCCCTCATTCAGCCAGGATCCTCAAAAATCCACACTCAATGAAAGGTGGGCTAGGAAATGTATCTCCTTTCTGGCAAAGGAAGATCACAAAGAAATTTTCACCCAGGTCCAGGTGAGGGAGTAAAGCTCCCCCTTGAGAACCTGAAGCTATAGGGTCTTTCATCACTCAGATTCAGGGCTCAATTTACATATCTACATGGTCTGAAAAACCTGGAAGTCAAGAAATTAAAGTTGGCCTAGGTTGGTAATGTGCCAGAGTGTCTGGCAAAAATAGTCATAGACCCTCCCTGGAATGATTCACCCTTTTTTTCTTTTCTTTTTTTAATGTTTGTTTATTTTTGAGAGAGAAAGAGACACACACACAGCATGAGCGGAGGAGGGTCAGACACAGAGAGGGAAACACAGAATCTGAAACAGGCTCTAGGCCCTGAGCTGTCAGCACAGAGCCTGACACAGGGCTTGAACTTGGGAATGGCAAGATCATGAGCTCAGCTGAAGTCGGACGCTCAACCGACTGAGCTGAGCCACCCAGGCGCTTCTGGAATGATTTACCCTTAACCTAAGCCTTTTAGAATTCTCCCAATTAAAATCATCCAAATACAAGTTCATGGTCAAAAACTATAAAACAGGTGCAAGGGGTGGTGGAACCAACAAATATGAAATTAGATTCCTCTAAGGATGTTGCATTAGAATTACCCAAAACAAATTAATGTTCAAAGAGAAGAAAGGAGAAGAATTAAAGACTTTAGAAGCAGTTCAAACTTTCTAGAAATTGAGAATCATTATCCCAGAAACTTATGCCAGGGAAAGCACTATAGGAATGTGGCAAGGAATTGTCATGTTTAAATTGATGAAAAGCATTGATAGAATGTTAAAGACTCAGAAGGGAAAAAAAGAACAGAAAGAAGGAGATTATGATAATTCAGGCAGGAAATTACTCAAACCATGTCTATAATGGTGACTTCGGGGATAAAGGAAAAGAAACTTATTTAGCAAGATTTAAATGTACATATTTAGCAATAAGTCAGATGATCAGAGTAAATGACAAGTGAAAAATGGCTGAGATTTCATTGTTTGGAACCTCAGTCTGAGATGCGGACGCTGAGTGTACTGGAGGGTTGTGTAGATAGGAGTTGTTCTTACATTGTTCATGGGAAGTACTCAATTTCTGTCCCTCAAACTATGAGAAGATACCCCTCCAAACATGAAATTATTTTCGCATACAGAGGAGTAATTTCTTAGAATTTGAAAGTATTTCTGTATTTATTTTTGAAAAGTAAATGCATTCAGATACATTAATGTCTTAAAATTCATTATGATTACTTAACATTCTCCGTCTGGAGTTGAAGAAGGAAAGTGGTGATGTGTGTTAGGTGTGTATTTAGATGCTCTTTTTCTTCCCCCTGCCCTTATGCATGTAATGGTGAACAAAACAGTTGGTTTCTTCTGTCTCAGAATCTAAGGTTTAGTGAAGATAAAACCAGGCAAACTAGGAACAGTTAAGTGAGATAAATGCCCTGGTTGGAGAAGTAAAGGGTACTATTGGAAACAAAGTAGGGCCACTCAGCTGAAGCTGGAAGATCTGGGACTTGAATATGTATAGGAGTTAACAGGTGGTCGTAAGGCTGGGGGGATGATAGCACTGCGGCCTGCCATCTAGACAGAACAGTGTACATGAAGGTCTATGAGTGTGCAAGAGAGCATGACCCATTTGAACATCTGAAAGAAGTTCGCTATAGCAGTAGAGCATAGTGATTGGTGTTAGAATGGAAGGCCTGAGTTTGAATTCTGTCTCTACTGAGTTCCAGCTCTGTGACCTTGCAGTTTTCTTTGTCTCTGTAATTCTGTTCTGAGGAGTAAATGAGATCATGTAATTAAGATGCTTAGTAACTTGGTGACACAGAGTAGACACTGTGTTTACTTTTGTAATGATGATGAAGATGATGATAACTAGAACAAGGAACTGGGAACAAATAAGTAGTCAGAGATGAATTATGAAAGGTAAGTAGAGATCAGACAATACAAAGACCTTGTAGATCATGTTGAGGAAAGACAATTTATAAGGGCACAGGGAGGCACCGAAAGATTCTTGTAGGAGAATTAGGTGGTCAGATTGGTATTTCAGAATTAGAAGGATCACTCTGGTTATAGGGTGGAGTCTAGATTGATCATGGTCCACACTAGAGAAGGACCATTTAGGAGATTATAACAATAATCTGGTCAAGAAACGATGGTATTTTGGGTAGAGTAGTGGCAGGGAAGATGGAGAGAAAGGGTAGATTTGAAGGATATTTGAGAGATTGAATAAACATTACTTAGTACTTGATTATGTGTGGAAAGATGGGGGAGAAAGGATGTTTCTGAATATGGCAAGTGGGTGAAACTCGGTTCCATTTACCGAGAAATTGAAAGCAAACAGGTGTTAGGAGATGGTATGGGGGATGATTTCAGAAGTGGGGCAGCTCATGGTGATAAGTACAAGATTGTGGGAGTGGATAGCTAAAGTAGAAGAGATGAAATACTTGTGAATAATCTTTTCTAATTTGTTTTTGTTTTTTTTTCTACTTCGGAAGACGTGTTTGAGATGTGGTGGTTTCAGCAAGGTCTCAGTTTCCTTCCTTCTGCCCTAGTAATTTGGACAGCTGCTGCTTTCATATTTTCGTACATTATTGCTATAACACTCCACCATGTTGACCCTGCTTTGCCTTATATCAGGTCAGTGAAATATATCCTTTTATAGGAGACTGTTTCATTCACATTTTAACATTGAAGCCATTTGCAATTGAACCAAAAACCATAAGATACTTAGGAATAAACCTGACCACAGAAGTCAAAGATCTGTACTCTGCTTCATAGAACACTGATGAAAGAAATTGAATAGGACACAAAGAAATGGAAAAACATTTTATGCTCATGGATTGGAAGAACAAATATTGATAAAATGTCTATAGTAGCCAAAGCCACATTTAATGCTAACATTTAAAATTCAGATTTCATGTTTGACATTACAACAACCAAAGGGATATAAAAAGGAAGTTATGTTTGGTTCTTTCCATGTGATAGAAAAAATGTGGGGATGGAATTAGATTCACTTAGTGAACTAGTTAGTGAATTACGACATTCAAGTGTCTTGTTTTCCAAATAAGTACTTGAGGTTGTCTCGGAAGAGAGATGTGGAATTATTCTCTCCTTAAAATTCAAAAATGCTGCAAACAACAGTAATAGTATTCAAATGTAATGGTAATGGCAACTATTTCTTGACCCACTGTGTACAAGGTAATGTTTCAAGCATTCTTCAGCTCTTAAATAATTGAATAGTTACAATTACCCTTTGAAGTAAGAATTATTACCCCCATTTGAGAGAGGAGGAAATGAGGTCCGAGGTTAAGTTATTTGTTCAAGGGCACATGATTCAGTAAGTGATGGAACCAAGGTTCAGTTTGACTGGATAATTTGATTCTACCGGCTCTGCTCATAATCTTTATGACATGTTGTTTAGATCTTTCTAACACATTAAGTATCAAAATTTATCAGTAATATTTTTGAAATTTCAAAACTAATCACGACGTTAGTATGGGTACTCAGTTGCATGTGCTATGTCAGTAACTCTCTTTTTTCCCAATTATAAAGGCAATATATACTTATTCTAACAAATTTTAAACAATACTAGACTGCTTATAAAAGTAAAAAATGAAAGTCTGTTTCAGCCCTCTCCAGTTCCTGCCTGTCCAGAGGTAATATAATGGTTTCGTTGATTTCCTTCCATTGTTTGTTTTGTTGCTGTAGTTGTTTCACTTGTTTGTTTATCTCCTGAAAAGTAATCTTTCCAACATAGAGAATAGCGAACTTTTAAAGGATGATAAACCAAAAGCCTAAATTTACCTTTTAAAAATATCAAGAAGAGATCAGAATGTTACCATCTACATCTGTTCTCACAGTAACATGCTGTGGAGTAAAGGATATCAACCAATTGGGTACACTTTGGGAAGATTTACAAAAACGAAAGATACTTTAGAATTTAAGGTTCCAAGTCTAGGAATAATCTGATGAAGAATCACCACCGTTCACCACTCTGCTAGCAGAATATGTAGTTTAAGGAGCCCGTTCATTCTTTAGTAACTCTTTAACGAGCATATATCTGTGATTCCTGAGCATCCATCAGCATTTTTACTTCCCCTTCGAGAACTTGTCTGCTTTCACTTTAAAGAGCTTTTAATCATTTAAGAGGCCACTGGGTTCTTCAGAGTTTCAGTTCTGTGATGGTACTGCATGTGACTTTCTGATAGACAGTACCCTAGACACTTCCTTTTCCATCCCTGTCATTCTGCCTTTTTATTTTCCTGCTAATGACCTTAGTAATATTACCCTGGGATCTTTCTCCAACATTCTAATATATCTAAACTCAGTAGTACTTAATTTTACTTCTCAGGCTCATTTCCTTCATCTGAAAAATGATTGAGTTAGACTAGATGCTCTGCAAACTTCCTTTCAGCTCACACACCCTACCTGAAAGGTTTAGTTGTTAATAGTCCCAAAAGACATAACCAAGTGTAA
The DNA here is from genome assembly GCF_023721935.1 of Panthera uncia. Taxonomy (NCBI): domain Eukaryota; kingdom Metazoa; phylum Chordata; class Mammalia; order Carnivora; family Felidae; genus Panthera; species Panthera uncia. The sequence goes on from NW_026057585.1 coordinate 11,615,391, forward strand.
ATTTCACTCCAAAGACAACTCCGCTGCACATGTGCTTCAGCGGTTCCACTGCACATGTTCTCTTAGCGGTTCAGGTAGTGGACGCTCAGGTAGAATGCACAAGACTAGTACTGGGGCACGAGGAGAAATTATTAGAACTTCTGTATTTTGTTTAAATCTCAATGTTTAAATTTATATAATACATACATTTTGAAGTTACATGATCAGATTTTTTTTTTTTTTTTGATAGTGTATGATCAAAATAATTTGATGACCTCCGGGTTGGGGCATCATGCTGATGAGGTGATGGACTTAGCTCTTTTCACTTGTGGGCCAGTTTATGTCATTCTGATGCAGAGCCAAGGAAGGAGCACACTTAGCCAGTCGTCTTGGAAATGCATGCTTTTGTTTACTTATGGGATAGTTCAAAACTGCATCACTTGAAATACAACTATTATGGATTATTATGGATTTTTTTTCTGATTATAAGAATATATATACATTATTTTTGAAATTTTGAAAGGTAGAAGAAACAAACAAAACCACAATCTCCACCTCCTGAAGGTGATCAGAGTAACAAAATCTTTTGTTTCTGAAGATACATTTTAGAGTCAGAAGGAACAATACTTAGAATTGATATTTGATACTTTAGTTTTCCTGAACTTAACCCAACTTAACTCGCCAAACCTTATTGATTCCTTACCAGACACGAGTTTCCATTTCGTTTTTAATCCCATTACATTGTGTTAGTTGAGATCCTTCTTATTTTCAAAAGAGACTTTGAAAGTCTTTGTCTTTTTCATCTTTACTGTAGTTTGAAGGAAGGGAAAGGAAGTAACATTTAATACGCATCTCCCCTGCGTCTGCTACTTTGCTAGATCTTCACATGTATGACCACAGTTTCATTTCCTCTTGTTGGTCTGACAAGGCTGGGAGGGAATTAATAGCCCCATTTTGCAGATAAGGAGCAGTCAGAAGGACTGAAAAGAGCATACCCAAGGTGTTGCAGTAAATGTTGGGTGGACTGTTGATCTGGATCTGTGTATTCCACACTGCCCTGAAACACAGGCATGTAAACCGATGCATTGCAATACATTGTACTAATTGATTTCGATAGAAGTCTGGACACAATGCTTTGTGAGTCTGCACTCTGCTAGAGGAGTTGGCTAAGGCTATGGAGGGGAGGGGACTCAAAACTGGTCTCGCGTGGAAGCTCCAGGAGGGCAAGGGCTTTGTCTCCTTTACTAACCACTGTATTCCTGTCCCTAAAATACTGTCTGGCACTTAGGAGGTGCTTGATAAATGTTTTTTTAATTAACAGGAAATGATTAAGTATTAATTGAATTATAGGCAGCATCAACAACAGATGCCAAAAGACAGAGTTGTGAAAGAACCTGCGGTGTTTAGGGAACGAATATTCTGGTGAGACAGATGAACACACCTGCCCAGGATGGAAGTCAGGAACACAGCCCTAACATACCCAGCATGTGCTTTTGTTTGTGTGTTTTTCGAATCATTTTCTGTTGATTTCTATTATGTGAAAAAGAAATAAGCTAAAGCGATACGAGAAAAAGTGAACCAGGTAGGATATTGTGAGCTCAAACTGTCATGATCGCATAAAATTATATAAGAGCTGAACTTACAAATGTATAAAAAGACAAAGGATTTGAAGTAATCCCTGCTATTTTTTATTCTTTAGAAAAAATGCACATGTATACCTAGTGTGAGAAATCCACATACCTTCTTTTTTTTTCTTTCAGTGACACCGGTACACTGCCTCCAGAAAAATGCTTGTTTGGGGCAATGTTAAATATCGCTGCAGTTTTATGTAAGTGATGGGAATTATTTTAAAAATTGAAATTAATAGCTAAATTAATTTCCTTCTTTAAACACTACTCTGTTGTTTTACTTTCTGTTTACTGGAGGGACTGTTATCACTAAATTATTGATCGCAGGTATGTTTCTTTTAAAAGAAAAGCAATTTCTAAAAATGCTAAATTACAGAAATCATAAAACATATCTATGAAGCTATTTAACTTCTCATCCAAATAGAAGTTGTAAAGTACAACCAAATATTTCTTGAGGCCTTAAGTGGATTTCTTAAGGAACCAGTAGAGGACAGAAAGCTGTAAACACACTGCTCACAACTAACACCAACTAAATTCATTTGGGATAAACAGTTTAGAAGTTTGAGAGCAGCAGTGAACCACGTTTTGATTTTTGAATGATGTTCTAATGCCAAAAGAATGGAGTTCTACTGGATTTTACATTCCTGTTTATTTTTTTGAACCAAACTTCATTAATGATTTACTAAAATATTTTTTCTCTCAGTTTTGATTGTTTTAAATATTTGCATTCTTCCATATGATATTTATTACTTCAAAAATTGAAGTCAAGGAAATGATTCCGTGCATAGAAATTCTTCTTATGACTAAAGTTTTCAAAAACTTGTCTACAAAAGCATATCTCTGTTTCCTTTTCTACACTTCTGAGATCTTTGATAATATTTTTTGCCATGGAAAATTTGATTTGATTTGACTCTTTTTTGACTAACAAGGATAGTAAAATGGGTTGTTGTGTGGATTTTCCCCCTGTGTAATTGACTGCTATATCTCATTGAGCCAAATTGTAATAATTTGATGAGAGTGAGGCAAATCATCTTTTAGTGTTTTGTTTTGTTTGCCTAGACTCATTTTATCCATATTTTGGCACTAATTACTTTAGACTTTAATGCTAATCATATAGAATAGTTTGTGTTTTATATAACACTTATTAGACATTTTCAGAAAACATCAAACTTCTCTCTTAAGTTTTATCCTAAATATTTGTAAACGTGAGGCCCACAGGAGGCCAGTGCCTTTGAGTCACACAGAGATATTACTAGTTCCATAATGCAACCTTAAAAGTTCTTTGAAATCGACAGCTATTTCTGCTTTTTGTTTTTTCTCTTCTCTCAAATAAAATGTAAAAGGAAAATCTATGATATATGACCTTTGTTAACTATTGGCAACTTTATTCCCTGGTTATTTATTACTTTGTTGTCATTCGGATTATCTCTTCCCAGGCATTGCTACAATTTATGTTCGTTATAAGCAAGTTCATGCTCTGAATCCTGAAGAGAATCGTATCATCAGAATAAACAAGGCTGGCCTTGTACTTGGATTACTGAGTTGTTTTGGACTTTCTATCGTGGCAAACTTCCAGGTTTGTGCTTTAGCCCAGCATAGGTATTTTCCTGAAGTACCTAAATTAATACATGTTAAAAAGGAAACCTGAAACATTCAGTTACACACTGTTATTGTTTCTTTGCCTTGACAAAGTAGAATCCCCTACCATTAAATTATTTGGCCTTCTTAGAGATCACTACATATACAATTAGAAAAATTCATTCTCAGTAAACTGCTGAACACCTATAAATTACTCTGACCTTTTAAGGATTCACAGAACTCTTTATTTATAAATTATCCCTTTAAGGGTCCACAGGACTCTTTATTTATTAGACTCTTTATTACTACTTAGTTGGTGATTACTCCAAGACCAGAGAGAATTGATATAAATTATAAGTGACCAAATTATAGACTTAAAAAAAATATGCCTGACACCTATTTTGTATTTATATTCTTGTTAAGATGTTCCCATTGATCACCTCTCTTTCTAGGTGTTCAGCCCCTTATATGAGTAAGTAAAGGGAGGATATGGAGCTCTTCCAGCTTTTTCCTCAGGGAATTCTCAAAGTGGTAGTCAACCTTCATAAACATTTGCCAACTCTTCACATTCCTTTCTATTGACATTCTTTCAGCCACATCCTGGGCACATTGTGTCTTTTGATTAATCTCTCTACAGTCTTTATAAAGTTTCAGTTTAGACGTTTGATGCCCTATTTATACACACTCATCATACAAATATACTTATAGAGGCATATTCATGCATCTAGTGTAGTTATTTTTGGTTGATGGATGGCTTTCCTCCCACAATGATTTAAGGCCTTGACACTATCCTTCTTTGAGCTCTGCTGTTCCCTAAGTCCTTAATGTCTTCTGCAACCAGCTGGCTGAAACAGTCAAAGAGAACATGCAAAAACCACACCTGCTTTTTACAACTTTAACCTTAACTAGAATTAGTCACATCATTCTAGTAACATGTATTTGCTAGACACAGGGGTGCTAGGAAATGAAGTCTTGCTGAGCATCAGTTCCTGGGGCAACTCTAAACCATGGAAGGGACATACAGTTTTTGGTGGACAGCTACCTAGTTGTCTTTGCCACAAATAGGGTCCTGCCTTCCCTGATCAGTTTCTTTCTTTATTTTTTTTATTTATTTTTATTTTTTAAAATGTTTATTTATTTTTAAGAAAGAGAGACAGAGTGCAAACAAGGGAGGGGCAGAAAGAGAGGGAGACACAGATTCCAAAGTAGGCTCTGGGCTCTGAACTGTCAGCACAGAGCCCACTGCAGGGCTTGAACCCACGAACTGCAAGATCATGACCTGAGCCGAAGTTGGATGTTTAACCACCCAAACCGTTCAGCAACCCCCCCCCC
>NW_026057585.1:11620007-11654104 GCF_023721935.1 Panthera uncia
CCCCCCCCCGTCCATCAGTTTCTAAAGCTCAGTGTTTAAAAATATGTTTTGGAAATTTTTAGTGTATGGATAGTGATTCTTTGCTCTGGTTGTCCCTTGATCAATTTAACAATATTTGTCACCCCCATGTGGGAAAATGAATCCCAACCTGACTTCCACACTTAATTTGTTACTTCTACTAGTAACTAAAATTTGTTTATGCAATCCAGTAAATTCCAGTGACAGTTCCTGATTGCACTCATACACACTGCCTTTCTACCTTTATCTCATTCACCTACAAAAACAGTTGATATACTTTTTTGTTGTTGTTTTCAGCTTTCATTCTAATTCACTTTATCACCTGAGCCTTATAATTTTGAATCAAATTCCTTTTTCTCTCTTGGTCACATCTCTTTTCATGCAGCTTTGGACCTATTGAATTTCTTCTACATCCTTCCTTGATGGCTTCATTGCTGGGCCCTGTTTATAAGCAGACTCTGTAATAGTACCCAGATATCCTTCCTTCCTTTCTCACATAAACTGTTACTGCTTATTTTAAGTGGCGAGTGCATTGCCCCCTCTTCCCACTTCTCTCTTGCAAAAACAAACTCTAGCTGATTGATACAGGAAAAAAAGGTCCACAAACCAGATGTTTACAGTTCTAGAGCTTGACTTGGAAGAGACTCTAGCACTGTGTTTTAAAGTAGGGACTTATGGGTCTTACCTCTTAAACATGTGTTGAAAGCATCTGCTTCTGTCCATTTTCATCTCCACTTCTCTCCCTACCATCTCCTTCTCAGCCAGTTCAGATTTCATTCTCTCTCATCTGGACTACTGCCATAGTTGCCTGAATACTTCCTCTGCACTCACTCTTGCAAGCCTTTCATTTAATATTGCTCCGGTATAATCTTTTGGAGCTATATATACATCCTACTCTGTTTCTCTGTACCCCTGCTTAGAGCTGTACAGCTCCAAAGTTTCATGCAAAGACATAGAATCAAGAGAGAAAAAGGAGTTTGGCAAACTGCCTGCCAAGCTGCTTAATTAAGTCAAAGGTCTTACATGATCTGGGTGCTGTCTACCTCTTTAACCTCGTTCTGCATCATTCCCCTTCTTTTTTTTTTTTTTTTAATTTTTTAATGTTTTATTTAGTTTTGAGACAGAGAGAGACAGAGCATGAGCAGGGGAGGGGCAGAGAGAGAGGGAGACACAGAATCTGAAATAGGTTCCAGGCTCTGAGCTGTCAGCACAGAACCTGACACAGGGCTCGAATTCACAAACCGCGAGATCATGACCTAAGCTGAAGTCAGACGCTCAACCGACAGCCACCCAGGCGCCCCTGCATCATTCCCCTTCTTAATGTCTTCCCTTGTACATAACACTGGACTTTCTTTGTTCTTTAAATAAGATAAGTTATTTCACTCCATTTCATGTTTCCTTTGTTGGACATTTCACAACTCCAAGCCTAAACAGATCGAGGTGTCTTAAAGATCTCAGTGCACGCTGTAGTTCCTCAGGGAAATCTGTGAATAGACTTGCTTCTGTGTAGTTTGAGTTTTCTTTATTTGTATTCTTTGTGTTCTCTAAGCTCTGGAAACAAATTTCTCACAGTACTTCTTACAGTCTAATTTTATATCTATGGTTTTTAAAAATTTTTAGTTGATCTAGTTCTCCATTAATTGTAAGCACCATGGGTTTGTTCACCGTTGTGTATATTGCATATTTAGCACCTAACATAGTACTTACCACCAACATGTTCTCATTGTTTAGTAACTTCGTGAAGAGGCTAAGGGACTAAGCAGGATGGCTAAAAATTCTCTTGTGATTATTGTGGCCGTCTATATATTTTTATTATTTTTTTTAATGTTTATTTATTTTTGAGAGAGAGAGTGCAAGCGGGAGGGACAGAGAGAGAGGGAGACACAGAATCTGAAGGAGGCTCCAGGCTCTGAGCTGTCAGCACAGAGCCTGATGTGGGGCTTGAACCCACAAACCGTGAGATATGACCTGAGTCAAAGTCAGATGACCAACCAACTGAGCCACCCAGGCGCCCCTTTTGTGGCCGTCCATATATATATATATATATATATATATATATATATATATATATGTATATGTATATGTATATATATATATATTTTTTAATATATATAATTTATTATCAAATTGGTTTTGATACAATACCCAGTGCTCATCCCAAAAGATGCCCTCTTCAATACCCATCACCTACCCTCCCCTCCCTCCCACCCCCCATCAACCCTCAGTTTGTTCTCAGTTTTTAAGAGTCTCTTATGCTTTGGCTCTCTCCCACTCTAACCTCTTTTTTTTTCTTTTTTTCTTCCCCTCCCCCATGGGTTTCTGTTAAGTTTCTCAGGATCCACATAAGAATGAAACCATATGGTATCTGTCTTTCTCTGTATGGCTTATTTCACTTAGCATCACACTCTCCAGTTCCATCCACGTTGCTACAAAGGACCATATTTCATTCTTTCTCATTGCCACATAGTACTCCATTGTGTATGTAAACCACAATTTCTTTATCCATTCATCAGTTGATGGACATTTAGGCTCTTTCCATAATTTGGCTATTGTTGAGAGTGCTGCTATAAACATTGGGGTACAAGTGCCCCTATGCATCAGTACTCCTGTATCCCTTGGGTAAATTCCTAGCAGTGCTACTGCTGGGTCATAGGGTAGGTCTATTTTTAATTTTTTGAGGAACCTCCACACTGTTTTCCAGAGTGGCTGCACCAGTTTGCATTCCCCCCAACAGTGCAAGAGGGTTCCCGTTTCTCCACATCCTCTCCAGCATCTATAGTCTCCTGATTTGTTCATTTTGGCCACTCTGACTGGCGTGAGGTGATATCTGAGTGTGGGTGGCCGTCCATATTTAAAGAGATCTAATGAGATTTGAAAACTCTGACTAAAAAGATACAAATTTAATTTCTTTTAAAACAACTGTGTATGATAATATTCAGCAAAACAAACACATATGTCCTCAATGCCTACTTAGAGGAATTTTTCCCCTCCTAGGAAATTTACCCTCAAGGAAACTTGGAAGGGTCAAGTAAGCAGAAATCTATGTTAATTTCATAAGGCTGCCATAACAAAATACCGTACATCAAGTGGCTTAAAATAACAGAAATTTATTCTCTCAAAGTTTAGGAGGCCAGAAGTCTGAAACCAAGATGTTAGTAGGGGTGGTTCCCTTTTGGACACAGGCTATTCCATGCCTCTTTCTTAGTTTCTGGTGGAAACCAGTAACCCTTGGTATGCGTGGCTCATGGCATAACTCTATAATATATGCCTCTGTTGTCACATGGCATTCTCTCTTCCTGTAAAATTTATCCTCAAGGACACCTGGGAGAGAGGATAAGTAAGCAGGATATTAGTTCCTAAGTTTCATTAACTGCTTTTAGGTAAAGTTTACAGATACAATCAATATGTAATTTATAAGTTCTTTATCAGACATTGGCTCCTGACCACACATAATCTCTGTAATTTTTCTTGTCTTTGTCAAAAGATAAGTTTTTGTCTTTGATAAAGGATATATTTTTAAAGAGGATAAATGTGTCAAAGACTTTTATTTAACTTATTAATTCATGAGAGAAATACTAGGAATTACAAATCAGCTCAAAAGAGAAGTCAAAGTACCACACATTTATTGTCAGATAAGGAATGTAAAATAAATTTATGATGCAAAACTGGCCATTATTCACAGGGTAATAATTAATAGCATTCAAAAGGACACAGTTTGCATTTATGCAGATGTGGATTATTTGTATTACTATCAGTGTTCTATAAGTTAACTTCTGTCTCTGTACATAACTTTTTTTTCCAGGTACAGAACACTTTAATCTAGCTTATGCAAGGAATAGGTCTATCATTGCCCTTTCTAGTAAAATGAGTATAAAAGGTATAAATACCCTCTTTTCCATAAGTGTGAGTTTCTGTGACTTTCAATCAAGTTTCAATGCATTTGTGCAAAAGCATTACATAAAATATGCCCAAAGAACAATGGTTATAATAAATATGAATAGAATTCTCTTCTGTTCTCTTCCTTTACTCTTCTTCCCTGTGAACAAATATAGAACTATTCTACACCTCAAAGGATGGTTTGTTTCATTTTCAAAAGCCGTATGCAAAATATTTACCTATGAATTCTAAGCTACACATAGCTTTATTATTACAGAAGTTTTCTGTGAAAAGTAGCCTCATCCAAGCCAAGTAAAATCCACATTTGTGTAGAACTATACCCAGAGGCTCTAGCATTCCATAGGAAGAATGCTGTCTGACCTATTTCAAGATCTTTTGCTGTTTCTCTGGTCTCAAAAATATGACAAAATTTAATGTACAAGCTGAAGCACTGCCAGTTAAATATTCCTGCCAGTTTTATATTCCTTTATTATAACTATAAAAATATAGTAATAAATGTTCTCCATTTTTTATTTTTACTTTTTAAGTCACAGGGTTTTATTGATGGGACTGTGTACTCGTCCCAGATGGTCATCAATCAGGTTCTATCTCTAACATCATCACGATATGAGAATATTTTTAAGGGGAAAAGTTCACCCATATTCCTTCTCATAGCCCTAAAATAGTTAATTTCATTTTTGTCTATATTTTTCCAGCCTTTATCCATACGTACAGATAAATTCCCATATGAAGATAAGATAGTACCATTTTGTTTTATTTTTTATTATTTTTTGTATTGTTTTACAGGTGCTGAAGGGTTTTTTTTCTGTTACCCAAAGTGGAAATGACAATGCATTTTTTTCCCTTCTCAGTACTCATAACTCATTGCCAGTTATAACACCGCAAACTGGATCAAAGTAGCCTTTTCTCTCCAAAAGAAAACCAATGGCGTTGCCAAAAACGTTATCTTTTACTTCTTTATACTGGAAACTTCCTGTAGCTTCACCTAAGAAAGTTGGGTTCTGTATTTGTGAATTAGCACAGTTGACTGAAAGGAGGGGCCCAAGCCCTACCTCTTCCCTCTTGCTACCCCGTGATGCCCTCCGTGCCAGATGCTGTGCAGTGCCTTCCCAACCACATGAAATACAGACAGTGTCAGCTTCAAGAATTAGAGGGGCTCAACTGAAGGTCTTTGTAGGATTTTTGGAGAGCTACTCTTGTCACTTTTAAGCAGAGGGTATATGTAGTAAAAAGTAAAATGTAAATGGATACCGGTAAGAGTGAGGTAAAGGGGGAAAAATTATAATTTATGATAATCCCTTGTATACTTTATCAATACCAATCAATTAGAGCCAAGGTGGGGTGTTTAAATTTTTTGAGACTTTAAATTGCTTTTGATTTAAATTGGGTTTCAGTTGAAACTCCCTCCCTCCAGCTTTCCAACCTGCTAATCTCCCTTTGTTGTGCATTACTCTTTTTCTATAGTCCTTATCACCATCTAACATACTATGAATTTTACTTGCTTCTAAAGTTTATTATTTATTGTTTTTGCTTCTTCACTTGAATATAAACTCTGAGGGCCAGATGCTTGCCTGTTTTGTTCACTGATATATCTGAGTAGTTAGAACAGTGCTTGACACACAAGAGGCACCCACAGAAACATGGTATTCAATGAGTAAATGAACAACTACTGTCATATTTTCAGTAGTGGCATATGAATAATTTGGTTTACTGTAGTCCTCTGGCTTATGCTGAGTAGTCTAAGAGAGAATTACTTCAAGAACTAATTTTGTAGAATTCGCAGTATTTTTGCACTCAGTGAATGTTCTATTGAAATCGCTGGCTTGTGCTTTTAAATATTGTGTTGGTAATGTGTTTTGAGTTTACCTTATTTACTTATTTCTTCTTTCTACCTCTTAGAAAACAGACTTTTTTCCTGTACACATATGTGGAGCTGTGCTCACCTTTGGTATGGGCTCGTTATATATGTTGGTTCAGACCATCCTTTCCTACCAAATGCAGCCCAAAATTCATGGCAAACAAGTCTTCTGGATTAGACTATTGCTGGTTATCTGGTGTGGAGTAAGTGCATTTAGCAGTATCCTTTGCTGTAAAATGTGGCTCCACTTGGAAGGGAATTGAATAACAGAATTTAAGTGAACACTGTTGGCATATTGTAAGCAGGTCTTTTGTGGGTGAGATTCTTGGGTTAGTAAACTAAAAGACTTGAAATGTGAAATTCAAATTTTACATAAGACCTCAGTAATTGAACTAGGAACAAAGCTGATGTTTAGCCTGACCATACTCACTTCAGACATCTGAAGGATGAGTTTATGTCCTTGAGAACAATTATGGAGGATAGTACTGATTTACTGAGCAAAGGGGAGTTGACTCTACAGACCATTTCATAGTAATCCTCCAGGCACATTTTAATTTTCACTACTGCTATGTGACATCTAGTCTTTAAGAAAATGGGTTTGGACCTTGGTAACAAATGTATGAGTAATCCTTTGGGACCTTTAAAGTTATTTTTATTTTGAATGTAATTTAAATGCACAGGTCTTGTCCGAGATTCTCCTTGACTTACTTTTTTTTATAGTGCTGACTTCCTCATCATTGTTGCACAGTGGCAATTATGGCAAAGATGTAGACCAGAAACTCCATTGGGACCCCGAGGACAAAGTAAGAGCTTGGAATCTACAAAACTTAGTTTTATATTAAAGATGACTAGTTTGGTTGGTTTTGATGTATTCTTTTGTGTCATCACCAAAAATGAAACTTTTTCAGTAGAATAGTCAATTCTGTTAAATTAGGATTATTTACTATGTATGATTGAGTTTGTGTAGAATTACCTGTGTTATTCTCTCGCGTCTGATCAGTGAACATTTTCAAGACATGAAGAGAATCGTGATGGCAAAGAGTTTTCTCAGAAATTGTCTCTCCTAAATATGGATGTAGTGTACAACATACCCAACTGAGATCTTTTATTATTAGAAATCGTGTTTTCTGAATTATTATCTGGAAGTTTATTATTATGGACTCTACATTTGGGTTCCAGTATACTGGATATCTGAATGGAGATAGCATCTTTGATCCTGAGAAAAAAAGTGGAGGGACATATACTAAATAGATGATAAAATAAGTTCATCTGTTTTCACAAACCTCTCAGTGGCATTTCATTTTATTTTTAAAGAATTAGCCCTGGATAGGACATGTTTATAAGAACGAAAGAATGGAATAATTTATTAGATTCTTTCAGTTATTTTTTAAAAATAGTTTTTAATGTTTATTTACTTTTGAGAGAGAGAGAGACAGAGCATAAGTGGGAGAGGAGCAGAGAGAGAGGGAGACACAGAATCCAACTAGGCTCCAGGCTCCGAGCTGCCAGCACAGAGCTCAACGCGGGGCTCAAACTCACAGACCGTGAGATCATGACCTGAGCTAAAGCTGGACGCTTAACTGATTGAGCCACCCAGGTGCCCCATTCTCAATTATTTTTTTTATTGTATATATTTTTTTATTTTAGAGAGAGATATATGAGCAGAGGAGAGGGACAGAAGGAGGGAGAAAGAGAATCCCAAGCAGTCTCAATGCTCAGTGCAGACCCTGACCTAGGGCTTGATCTCATGACCCTAGGATCATGACTTAAGCCAAACTCAAGAGTTGGATCCTCAACCAGTTGAGCCACCTAAGAGCCCCTGGATTCTCTTAGCTATAATCCATATATTATTTAATGCTCTAAAAATGACACCACGTTTACCATGAGCATTTTTTACCTAAACATTTTTAGTGACATTTAATGAATCTTATGGTAGTGGGAAAGGCAGTAACTTCCTGATCATAGAGAAGTTCTCCTGTCTTAGTTCTCAGATGGAAATTTTATTTGCTCTGGATGAAATTTACAGTAGGTAAATCATTTAGGAGGAACTTTCTAATGTCTGTCTTTAATTCTCGAGCTAGGTTCAATAAATTAAGGATTTGGTTTTTTTCCACAGAAAGTTCAGATATGGAATTATTTATAAAATGTAAATGGAATTAAGTTTTTAAACAAATCCGAATTTAGATAGTTTATATTTACAGAAGAATTGTGAAAATAGTACAGAGGGTTCTGTGTTATCAATGTATTCTATACCTTCCCCTTTTATTAACATCTTTAATATAGCATGCTTGTTATAGTTAAACTCAAATGGACACATTTTTAACAAAAGTCTATAGTGTATTAAAATGTCCTTAGTATTTACCTGATGTCCTTTAATTTTCATAAGGCAGATTGGATTATAAATTTTATGGGTTTTTTGAGAGAAATTATAGATTATTTGAATGAAATTTCACAGAACTGTTCTTTTTTTTTCCATTGTCACTCAAGGGTTATGTGCTTCACATGATCACCACTGCAGCAGAATGGTCTTTGTCATTCTCCTTCTTTGGTTTTTTCTTGACTTACATCCGTGATTTTCAGGTAAGAAAACACAGCGTTAGATTTATGCAGTCAAACTTCCTGCAGGTGGAATAAGAGAAGTTTCTATAGGCAAGTCTCCAGCCTTTTTGAAAATTAACTTCATAAGCAGCAATGCCAGAAGAGGAGCGACTCAGGGAAATTGTTTCTGTGTTTGGAGAAGTAGTGTATTGTTAGTAAGGTATTCAACCTTGAAAATAGGGCTGTAGAACAAGTAAATTTGCAGAAACTTTTTCACAGAATTTTCATCAACTCTGCCTACGTTTCCTGATTCCTCCGCCTACTGATTCCTTTTAGAAACCAAAGAAAAATGAAGAACTTCTGAGTAGAGAAGCTTGGTTTTCCCAACTCTGTTGGTACTACAGTTGATACCTTTGTCAGTATAGCATCTGTCTCACTCTTGTTACTCATTAGAATTGATTTACATCCTCAATCCCATAAATGTTCCTCAGAACATATCGAAGATGTGATGTTGAAGACATTGAAGATGTCTTTAAGGAACAAACGTCTATATATAATTTTCTTTTCTGTTACAGAAAATTTCTTTACAAGTGGAAGCCAATTTACATGGATTAACCCTCTATGACACTGCTCCTTGCCCTGTTAACAATGAACGAACACGGCTACTTTCCAGAGATTTATGATGAAGGGATAAAACATTTCTGTGATGATTATGATTCTCAGGGATTGGGGAAAATGTTCATGAAAGTTACTTACTCTGCTCTGAAATTTTCAACCAGTTAATCAAGGCTGACAGTGACTTTGATGAACACTGATAAACAAGAGACATAAAGCCGTTTGATAAGTTATTTTAAAGGATATCATCAAGAAGAGCATGGGAAAACATTTATGCCTATACTTTTTTTTAATCCCAGAAAATAAAACCAAAGGACTACAACATTGTAGATTTTTTTCCTACTTATGAGAAACAACCAGAAGTGTACCAAGCAGTCTACAAAATCCAGCCTTTCATATTTTCTAAATCATCATAAAGCGTGTTTTGTTTGGAGCACTTTTATAAGAGACATTTTCCAGGACCCTGGATACTCAGCATTGCTCAGCAGCTCCTTCAGAATTGGGTTTTGAAGTAATAGTTTTACCATATCACTGCATTTCTTACAGTCTTTATAAAATTTTTTTCTTCTGGAATCCACTTATTAAGGGGAGCAGACCTGAATTCATGTAAGCACTTTCATTGCTTAGGCTTTGCACAAGTGATTCTGTAGGTGTTGATTTAATTCCTGCCATAAGGCCAAATACTATGCCAACTAGTCCGTCACACATCCTTGCAAGAGGTTCATGAAGCTTAGTCTCTGAAATGGGATTTTAATCACTTAATGCATGAGAGAAGTAGCTATAGGTAAGTTTACTTCAGTTGTGATCTACACAAAACAAGGGCTAGTGTTCATACATAAGGCTGAAACGTTGTGAGTAATAGCAGATATGATTAATAGAAGTTACCACAAACTGCTGTCAAGAGCTTCTTAGATTTTCATTTATATAGAAATTATAATTATTTGTAAAAGTAGTCTTGAATGAGCAAATACTAACCCTTTTAAACAAGGTGTGATCTTTGTAGGAAGGACAAAATCAATCCACAGGGGGGAGAGGGGGAGAAAACTAGGTACAAAATAGTTGTGATACTTGTATCCACAAAAACAACTTTCTCTCTCTCTCTGTCATGCAAGTGATTGGATAGCTTCTACTTGGATCCATATCTGTGCAGATAAAGAATGGTTTACAGATCCCAGAGAAAATTCAAAAGAAGAAAATGATCATCCAGAAGGTTCCCAGTGACTGGTTCTCAAAAGAATCTTTGAAGAAGATTCACAGGGTTTATCATTTTAGAAGAAATGATTCCATGGCCAAAATAAAAGATGGTGACAAGTTTAACGTATAAGAGGGAGCACTTTAAAAGAAAATGGTTATCTGGTGGAATTAGAAATCTCAATTAGGAATAAGTTTCTAGATATAAGACTGTGTAAATAATACTGCTGAAGACTTCTGAGCTAATAAGACAGAAAGTGGAATAAAATACTATTTACAGAGGTCACACAGTAGTGACCATGGGAGATACTTCAATAAATATCGATGCATTGAAATTTGACATCACTAAAAAATATTTGGATACAAACCATGAAAAATTTCTTTCATGCCTCTGAAAATCATAGTGCAACCACACCTGAGAAACACTGGTGGGTCCTGACTCCTGTACATCAAGGAAGCTGAAATTCAAGTTGTGAAGGACCACATATGGTGAGAGGGGGATTGATAGAATCAAAGTTTATAAATTACATGTGGTGAGGATGACACAGGAAGAACTTGGACTTACAGGTCTGTACTGAATATTAGGTTTAGAAATATGCACTAACACATTAAATTCTTATAAAACAAAAAGTTACTTCAATAGTATTTTAATCCCATTATGTAACTTTTACTCTTAAACATAACAGAGGGTGAAAATGTTAATTCAAAAAGGGATTATAAATAGATTTTTGAATGTGTGTTTATCCCTCACTTGCACTGAAGTAATGGAAGAGAACCACACCCTTCCTTAAAATATGACTTGCCTCCAATGTCAGTACAGAAGCTTGTATAAACAGATAAGGCATTCCTCCTCAATTCAATCAACGTTCCTGTATTGAATATTTAGCTTTAAGGATAGAAGGTTTTTAAGCTGACAAAATTAACAGATTCTATGAACTGAGTGTATTTCTTTTTTGTTCTGGATACACAGCAAAACTGCATTTCCCAGCCTCCCTTTCAATTAAGAATTGCATGAGACTGAATATTAGCCACTGAAATGTAAGTGAAATGGATGTGTTTGTTGTTTTCATATTAAGATTCTGAAAAAGGGGAATGCCCGTCCCCTTTTTTTTCCTCTTTCCATTCAATGGATATTATTGATGATAAGATTTTAGGAGATGGCAGAATCATGTGGTAAAAGGAACCTGAACTAGTCCACTTCTAATTTTAGATTTTAGAAAATCAAACAAGATCTATAATTTAGGAGCTCCATTTTTATCCATCCCAGTTACTGAGATTATATTTTGCTGGAATAGTGTCATATGTTGTAAGTGCTCAGTGGATTTATGAAAGAGAAAGAACTTCTCTTATCTCTTCTGCCTTGTCCTGTATAGACTCACTGTGAAATGAAGTTCAGTAAACATTGGCTTATCTTTATAAATCCGTGATTTATGTCTTGCTTCTTTTCAATCAGCCAGATTGCTAGTTTTAGAAAGAATGTACTCACTTACTAGGAAGATAAGAACATAGAACAGAACTAAAACAGGAAAGATCTTTCTGAGGCGTTGTGACTGTAAGCAACTGTATCCTCCAAAAGGCATGGTAATTTGAGAGAGAGTTCACCTCAGGAAGCCTCAGTGGAATACAAAGAGAAAACCTCAAATTCTAACTTATGCCTTTGGAATGTAGTGCAAAGAGAAACTCCACATGTTTGGAAAGCTGGCGATTTAGCTGAAAAACCAAAGGTTCTACTAAGTTCTCACCAATTCTCAGATCCTGCTGAAAGGAAATCTTCATTTAAAATATTTGAAGCAAGTGGTAAAACTAAACTAAATCAGCACAGCTCATCTCCACATCAACCACAGATTAGATTGATGCAGCTTCCCAGTCTAAGAGCCTGACAAGGAATAGGCACACCCTTTTGTGGAGGTAATTATTATTTATTTTCATACCTACTGTTCTTTTATAGAAAATATCCAGCATGCAGCAAGAAATTATAAGACCTTCAAGGAGCAGAGACATTTGATTTGATTCAGAGAGAAGTCAATAGAAGTGAACTCAGAGATTGCCCAGATATTGTAGTTATCAGAAGTATATTAACTATGATAAATTGCTGAAGGAGGTAGTAAAAAGGGTGGAAAACATGCATGAAAAGATGGGGGATTTCAGCAAATACATGTAAACTATGGGAAACAAAAACAAAATTCTAGAATATGATGTGACTACATAGGAAATGATTTGATAAACTTGGAAGACAGGACAATTGAAAATAAAAAACTGAAAATCAAAGAGAAAAGGGAGTGAAAATAAAAAGGACAGAGTATTTGAGTTTTGAAGGCAAAATCAAATGGCCTTGCATCTTGTAATTGAGTTTCACAAGGTGAAGAAAAAGAGAATGGCACGGAAGAAATGTTTGAAGAGATATTGTCAGAGAACGTATCCACAATTGATGGAAATTAACACAGAAAATCAACAAAAAAGTGAGACTTTGGAAATGATTAAAATTGATAAACACCTAGCAGGATTAATATGCTGAGCTGAATAGTATTCTCTCAAAAGCCACGTCCATCCTTTGGGGCGCCTGGGTGGCTCAGTCGGCTAAGCGTCCGACCTCAGCTCAGGTCACGATCTCACAGTTCGTGGGTTTGAGCCCCGCATCGGGCTCTGTGCTGACCGCTCAGAGCCTGGAGCCTGTTTCGGATTCTGTGTCTCCCTCTCTCTCTGACCCTCCCCCGTTCATGCTCTATCTCTCTCTGTCTCAAAAATAAACGTTAAAAAAAATTTTTTTTAATAAAAAAAGCCACGTCCATCCAGAACTTTAGAATGTGACCTTATTTGGAAGTAGGGTTATTGTAGATATACTTAGTTATGACATCATACTATATCATATTAAATCCAATGATTTAGTGTCCTTATAAGAAGACCATAAAGAGACAAAGAAACAGAAGGCTAAGTGAAGATAAGGCAGGGATTGGACTAATGCATCCTCAAGCCAAAGATTGCTAGCCACCAGAAACCAGTAAGAGGTGAGGAACAATCCTCTCCTACAGCCTTTAAAAGGCTCCTCAATTTTCAAAGGAAAATGTGGCAGAGTACATTTCTATTGTTTTCAAGCCACTCAGTTTATGGTTATTTGTTATAATAGCTTAGGAAACAAAAAAACTGATCAAGTAAAAGAGAAAACAGATTAGTAATATCAAGAATGAAAAGTGAGACATCAATACAGAACATGTTGACATTAAAGATAATAAGAGCATGTAATGGACAACTTTATACCAATAAGTTCAACAACTAAGATGAAATGGACATATGCCTTTTACTTTTTTTGTTGTTGATTTTTATTTTTTATTTAAATTCAAGTTAGTTAACATACAGTGTAGTCTTGGCTTCAGGAATAGAATCCAGTGACTTACATATGACACCCAGTGCTCAACCCAAAAAGTGACTTCTTAATGTTCATCACCCATTTAACCCATCCCTCCACCCACCCCCCTCCAGCAACTATGTTTATTCTCTGTATTTAAGAGTCTCTTGTGGTTTGCCTTCCTCTCTGTTTTTATATTATTTTTCTTTCCTTTTACCTGTTCATCTGTAGAGTTTCTCAAATTCCACATATGAGTGAAGTCATATGATATCTGTGTTTCTCTGACCGACTTATTTCATTTAGCATAATACCCTCTAGTTGCATCCACATTGTTGCACATGGCAAGATTTCATTCTTTTCCATTGTCAAGTAGTATTCCATTGTATCTGTATATATATCATATCTATCTCCTTATCCATTCATCAACCGATGAACATTTGGGCTCTTCCCATAATTTGGCTGTTGTTGATAGCATTGCTGTAAACATTGGGGTGCATGTGCCCCTTTGAATCAGCATTTTGTTTTTTTACTTTGGATAAATTTATTTGGATAAATTTTGGATAAATTCCTAGTAGTGCCATTGCTAGGTCAGAGAGTAGTTCTATTTTTAATTGTTTGAGGAACCTCCATAGTGTTTTCCAGAGTGGCTGTACCAGTTTGCATTCCCACCAGCAGTGCAAAAGGATTCCCCTTTCTCTGCATCCTCACCAACATCTGTTATTTCCTGAGTTGATAATTTGAGCCATTCTGAAAGGTGTGAAGTGGTATCTCATTGTGGTTTTGATTTGTATTTCCCTGATGATGAAGGGTCTTTTCATGTGTCTGTTTGCCATCTGAATGTCTTTGGAAAAGTGTCTATTCATGTCTTCTGCCAATTTCTTCCCTGGATTATTTGTTATTGGGGTGTTAAGTTTGGTAAGTTCTTTATAGATTTTGGATGTTAACCACTTTATCCAATATATCATTTGTGAATATTTCTCTCATTTTGTCGGTTGCCTTTTAGTTTTGTTGATTGTTTCCTTTGCTATGCAGAAGCTTTTTATCATGATGAGGTCCCAATAGTTTGTTGTTGCTTCTATTTCCCTTGCCTCTGGAGACGTGTCAAGTAAGAAGTTGCTACAGCCTAAGTCAAAGAGGTTGTTGCCTGTTTTCTCCTCAAGGATTTTGGTGGTTTCCTGTCTCACATTTAGGTCTTTCATCCATTTTGAGTTTATTTGTGTGTATGGTGTAAGAAAGTGGTTCAGGTTCATTTTTCTGCATGTCGCTGTCCAGTTTTCCCAGCATGACTTGCTGAAGACACTGTCTTTATTCCATTGGATAGTCTTTCCTGCTTTGTCAAAGATGAGTTAGCCATATACTTGTGGGTCCATTTCCGGGTTCTCTATTCTGTTCCATTGATCTGAGTGTCTGTTTTTGTGCCAGTATCATACTGTCCTGAGGATTCCAGCTTTGTAATACAGCTTGAAGTCTGGGACTGTGATACCTCTGGCTTTGGTTTTGTTTTTCAAGATTGCTTTTGGCTATTCTTTTCTGGTTCCATACAGATTTTAGGATTGTTTGTTCTAGTTCTGTGAAGAATGATGGTGTTATTTTGATAGGGATTGCATTGAATATGTAGATTGCTTTGAGTAGTATTGACATTTTGATAATATTTGTTCTTCCTATCCAGGAGCATGGAATATTTTTCCTTTTTTGTGTGTCTTCAGTTTTTTTCATAAACTTTCTGTAGTTTTCAGTGTATAGATTTTTCACCTCTTTGGTTAGATTTATTCCTAGGTATTTTATGGTTTTTGGTGCAATTGTAAATGGGATCGATTCCTTGATTTCTCTTTCTATTGTGTCATTATTGATGTATAGGAATGAAACCGATTTCTGTGCATTGATTTTATATCCTACAACTTTGCTGAATTCATGGATCAGTTATAGCAGTTTTTTGGTAGAATCTTTTCCATATAGAGTATCATGTCATCTGTGAAGAGTGAAAGTTTGAACTCCTCCTGGCTGATTTGATGTATTTTATTTCTTTGTGTTGTCTGATTGCTGAGGATAAGACTTCCAATACTATGTTAAATATCAGTTGTGAGAGTGGACATCCCTATCTTGTTCCTGACCTTAGGTAGAAAGCTCTCAGTTTTTCCCCATTGAACATGATTTTAGTGTCGGGTCTTTCATATATGGCTTTTATGATCTTGAGGTATGATCCTTCTATCCCTACTTTCTTAAGGGCTTTTTATCAAGAAAGGATGCTGTATTTTGTCAAATGCTTTCTCTGCATGTAATGGGAGGATCATGTGGTTCTTGTCCTTTCTTTTATTGATGTGATGTATCACATTGATTGTTTTCTGGATATTGAACCAGCCCTGCATCCCAGGTATAAATCCCACTTGGTCATGGTGAATAATTTTTTTAAAGTATTGTTGGATTTGGTTGGCTAATATCTTGTTGAGGATTCTTGCATCCATGTTCATCAGGGAAATTGGTCTATAGTTCTCCTTTTTCATGGGGTCTTTGTCTGGTTTTGGAATCAAGGTAATGCTGGCTTCATAGAAAGAGTTTGGAAGTTTTCCTTCCATTTCTATTTTTTGGAACAACTTCAAGAGACTAGGTATTAACTCTTCCTTAAATGTTTGATAGAATTCCCCTGGAAAGCCATCTGGCCTTGGACTCTTGTTTTTGGGAGATTTTTGATTACTAATTTGATTTCTTTACTTGTTATGGGTCTGTTCATTATTTCTATTTCTTCCTGTTTCAGGTTTGGTAGTTTCTATGTTTCTAGGAATTTGTCCATTTCTTCCAGATTGCCCATTTTATTGGTGTGTAATGCTCATAATATTCTCTTATTATTTGTATCTGCTGTGTTGGTTGTGCTCTCACCTCTTTAATTCTTGATTTTATTTATTTCGGTCCTTTTTCTTTTTGATCAAACTGGCAAGGGTTTATCGATTTTGTTAATTCTTTCAGGGAAGCAGCTTCTGGTTTCATTGATCTGTTCTACTGTTTTTGTTTGGTTGGTTGGTTGGTTGGTTTTGATAGCATTGATTTCTGCTCGAATATTTATTATTTCCTGTCTTTTGCTGGTTTTTGGTTTATTTGCTGTTCTTTTCCAGCTCCTTAAGGTGTAAGGTTAGGTTGTGTATCTGAGACCTTTCTTCCTTCTTTAGGAAGACCTGGATTGCTATATACTTCCCTCTCTGCTGAGTCCCAGGGGTTTGGGGCTGTGGTTTTATCGTTTTCATTGGCTTCCAGGTGCTTTCGAATTTCCTCTTTAACTTCTTGGTTATCCCATTAATTCTTTAGTAGGATGGTCTTTAGTCTCCAAGTATTTGTTATCTTTCCACATTTTTTCTTGTGGTTGATTTCGAGTTTCATAGCATTGTGGTCTGAAAATATGCACGGTATGATCTCAGTCTTTTTGTACTTGTTTCGGGCTGATTTGTGTCCCAGTATGTGATCTATTCTGGAGAATGTTCCATGTGCACTGGAGAAGAAGGTGTATTCCTTCTGCTTTAGGATGCAACTGCTGTAGGATGCAATTTTCTGAATATATCTGTTAAGTCCATCTGGTCCAGTGTGTCATTCAAAGCTATTGTTTCCTTGTTGATTTTCTGTTTAGGTGGCCTGTCCACTGCTCTAAGTGGGGTGTTGAAGTCCCTACAGTTGTGGTATTATTATCAATGAGTTTCTTTATGTTTGTGATTAATTGATTTATATATTTGGGTGCTGCCACATTTGGAGCGTAAGTGTTTACAATCGTTAGATCTTCTTGGTGGATAGACCCCTTAAGTATGATATAATGCCCTTCTTCATTTCTTGTTACAGTCCTTATTTTAAAGTCTAGATTGTCTGATATAAGTATGGCTACTCCAGCTTTCTTTTGTTGACCATTAGCATGATAGATGGTTCTCCATCCCCTTACTTTCAATCTGAAGGTGTCTTTAGGTCTAAAGTGGGTCTCTTGTAAACAGCATATAGATGGATCTTGTTTCTTATCCATTCTGTTACCTTATGTCTATTTATTGGAGCATTTAGTCCATTGACATTTAGAGTGCATACTGAAAGATATGAACTTTTTTCCATTGTGTTGCCTGTAGAGTTGGAGTTTCTGGTAGTGTTCCCTAGTCCTTTCTAGTCTTTGTGCTTTTGGTCTTTTTTGTTTTGTTTTGTCTTTTCTCCCTTCAGAGAGTCCCCCTTAAAATTTCTTGCAGGGCTGGTTTAGTGGTCACAAACTCCTTTAAGTTTTGTCTGTCTGGGAAACTTTTTCTCTCTCCTTCTATTTTGGTTTTTTTTTTTTTTTTTTTTCCAACGTTTTTTATTTATTTTTGGGACAGAGAGAGACAGAGCATGAACGGGGGAGGGCAGAGAGAGAGAGAGGGAGACACAGAATCGGAAACAGGCTCCAGGCTCCGAGCCATCAGCCCGGAGCCTGACGCGGGGCTCGAACTCACGGACCGCGAGATCGTGACCTGGCTGAAGTCGGACGCTTAACCGACTGCGCCACCCAGGCGCCCCTCTCCTTCTATTTTGAATGACAGCCTTGCTGGAGAAAGAATTCTTGCTGGAGAAGAATTTTTTTTCTGATTCAGCACACTGAATATATCCTGCCACTCCTTTCTGGCCTGCCAAGTTTCTGTGGATAGGTTTCTGCAAACCTGATCTGTGTTCCCTTGTAGGTTAAGGACTTTTTTTCCCTTGCTACTTTCATGATTCTCTCCTTGCCTGACTATTTTGTGAATTTGAGTATGATATGCCTTGTTGATGGTCAGTTTTGTTGAATCTACTGGGAGTCCTCTGTGTTTTCTGGATTTTGAGGTCTGTGTCTTTCCCCAGGTTAGGAAAGTTTTCTGCTATGATGTACTCACATAACCCTTCTACCCCTTTTTCTCTCTCTTCATCTTTTTGGGACCCATATGATTTTGATGTTACTTTTTAATGAGTCGCTGATTTTTCTAATTCTTAAATCATGCGCTTTTGCCTTAGTCTCCCTCTTTTTTTCTGCTTCATTATTCTCCACAAGCTTGTCCTCCATATTGTTGATTTACTGCTCTGCCTCATCCATCTTTGCTGCCGTGGCCTCCATTCATGATTGCAGCTCAGTTATAGCATTTTTTTATTTCTTCCCTGACTAGCTTTTTCTTCTTTTATATCCTCAGAAAGAGATTCTAATCTATTTTTGACCCCAGCTATTATTCTTATTATCATGAGTCTAAATTCTGGTTCAGACATCTTGCTTGTATCTGTGTTGATAAGTCCTTGGCTGTTGTTTCTTCCTGCTCTTTCTCTTGGCATGAATTCCTTCATTTCATCATTTTGAAGGAAGAAAGGGAATTAATAAGGGAAAAAATTTTAAATTAAAAAATTAAAAACAACACAGACACAGAAACAAAAATCAAATAAATGATGCTAGGTCATATGTCTTTTGGTCTGGTTGTTGTAAAGAGCTTGATGGATTAGAGAAGAAAGGAAAAAAATAGAGACAAAGGAAAAAAATGGAAAATGCTTGCAAATTTAAAAAATAAATACGAAGAAATAGAACAAAATGAAATTATGGAGGTAAAATAGAATTTGAAATATTTTCAAAAAAGTGGAAATATAGTAGAATAAAATTAAAAATATTTTTAATAAAAATAAATTTTTCTTTTTCTGTATTCAAGCAAAAGAAAAGAAAAAGAAAACGAATAGCTGGACCAGTGAAAAGTGAAATTACATGTTTCCTCTAGAAGTCAAACTCTGAAGCACTTTATAAAAGTCCTTAAACTAAGCAGGCAGAGGGGTGTTCCTGAAGAGCCAGGTTTTCCCTGTTGGGCGGGGCTTAGTGTAACAGCTCCATTCTCCACTAGATGGTGCTGCTTAGCTTACTGGGTTGGATTGTTGTAGTGCTTGTAGGTGTGTATGCACATGCGTGGGAGGGATGAAAATGGCGTCACCCAGCTACCCAACCTCTAGTATCCAAACTCTGTTTCCCCAATCAGCAATAGCACACCTGTCCTTTGTCTTTGGCTTCCATCCACTCTCTGCTTTTACACTATGACCAAGCTGTCAGGTTGCCAGGCAGCACCTCCCTCCTGAGTTTTATCTCAGATGCAGCTGTGTTTCCCGACCCCTCGCTTCTGAGGGACTGCGGATTTGACCTGTTATGACCCTCTACGGGATGGTCTCACCCAGCAATGGCCAGGTGCTGGCCTCCCCAGGGATGTTCATGGGACCATGCTGTTGCGGATGTCCAGAGACTGCAGCTGGGTCCAGCCCGCCCCAGAAAAAGTTCATGCAATCGTGTAGCAGCAGTATTTCAGGGAGTATGGAAGATCACAACACACATCTGGCACCAGGCTTCACCCTTAACGACCTTGTTCCAGCACCAGCAAATGTGATTGCTCTCCAGACTCCATTATGACCTTTGCCTGTGGGGTGGCCACACAGCCTGTACCAGATGTCCTCCCAGAAGGGGAACCACCTCTCTCCGTGTCACGAGGACCCCCTGGACCTCACTCTGCTCCTGGAGATTTGCCTTTCCCACCAGAGTACCACCAGGTATCTAGCTGTGGAGTTCAGACTGCACTCCCCCTGTTTATAGAGTCTTAATGGAATTTAAACCCTCTCCTTTCTCCTTTCTCCTTTCTCCCTTTTTAGTTCATTCCCTGTGGCTGTTTCCACTTTTCCACTTTCTCTCCACCTCTTTTGTGTGTGTGGGTGCTTTTCCCATACTCTCCCCCCGACTGCATCCTCTCTCTGCAAGCAGAAACACTCCCTGCCCTCCACAGCTTCTCTCCCCCAGTTCACCTTTTTGTGCTGCATACCTGCTGGGTTCTGTGATTCAGGTTGTGCAGATTGTTGTGTTACTCCTGAAATCAGTTTTCTAGGTGTGCAGGATGGTTTAGTGTTTATCTGGCTGCATTTCATGGACACGAGATGCCAAAAACATTCCATGCTGTTCCACTATCTTGGCTCCTCCCCTGCCCATTTCTTTACTGGATTATTTACTCTTTGGGTGTTGAATTTGCCAAGTTCTTTATAGATATTAGATACTAGCCCATTATCAGATATGTCCTTTGCAAATATCATCTCCCATTCTATAGGCTGCCTTTTAGTTTTGCTGATACTTTCCTGTGCTGTAAGGAAGTTTTTTTATCTTGATGAAGTTGCAATAGTTCATGTTTGATTTTGTTTCCCTTGCCTCTGGAGACATGTCTAGTAAGAAGTTGCTGTGGCTGAGGTCAAGGTGGTTGCTACCTGTGTTCTCCTCTAGAATTCTGATGGTTTCTTGGCTTACATTTAGGTGTTTCTCCATTTTGAGTTTATTTTTGTGTATGTTGTAAGGAAGTGGCCCCATTTCATTGTTTTGCCTGTTGCTGTCCAGTTTTTCCAACACCACTTGTTGAAAAGACATTTTCCCATTGCATATTCTTTCCTAGTTTGCCAAAGATTAATTGTCCCATATAGTTGTGTGTTCAATTCTGGTTTTCTATTCTGTTCTTTTGGTCTAGGTGTCTGTTTTTATGCCAGTACCATGCTGTCTTGATGAATACAGCTTTGTAGTATAACTTTATGTCTGGAATTGTGATACCTCCAGTTTCCTTTTTTTCAAGATGGTTTTGGCTATTTGGGGTCTCTTGTGGTTCCATATGAATTTAGGGTTGTGTGTTCTAGCTCAGCAAAGAATGATGGTGGTACTTTGATGGGAATTGCATTAAATTTGGGTAATTTAGACATTTTAACAATATTTTTCTGCCAATCCATGAGCATGGAATGTTTTCACATTTCTTTGTATCCTTTTCAGTTTCTTTCATAAGTGTTTTCAGACTCCAAATTTTTTACCTGTGCGGTTAGGTTTATTTCTAGGTATCTTATGTTTTTTGGTGCAGCCGTAAGTGGGATCAATTCTTGATTTTTCTTTCTGCTGCCTCATTATTATTGTATAGAAATGCAACACATTTCTGTATGTTGATTTTATATCCTGTGACTTTATTGAATTTGTATATCAGTTCTAGCAGTTTTCTTCTGGAATCTTTTGGCTTTTCTGCATAGAGTCTCATCTCATCTGCAAATAGTGCAAGTTTTACTTCTTCCTTGCCAATTTGGGTGCCTTTTATTTCTTTTTGTTGTATGACTGTTGAGGTAGTACTTCCAATACTATGTTAAATAACAGTGGTGAGAGTGGATACCCCTGTCTTGTTCCTTAGTCTAGAAGGAAAGCTCTCAGTTTTTCCCCATTTAGGATGATATTAGCTGTGGGTTTTTCATATATGGCCCTATGATGGTGAGGTATGTTCCCCTTACCCTGCTTTGTTGAGGGTTTTAATAATGCATGGATGTTGCACTTTGTCAGATGTCTTTTCTGCATCTATTGAAATGATCATGTTCTTATCCTTTTCTTAATCAATCACTTTGATTGATTTGCAAATATTGAGCTACCCCTGCAGCCCAGGAATAAATCCCACTTTATAGTGGTAAATAATTCTTTTAATGTATTGTTGGATTCAATTTTCTAGTATCTTGTTGAGAATTTTTGCATCCATGCTCATCATAGATATTGGCCTGTAATTTGCCTTTTTAGTGGGGTCTTTGGTTTTGGAACCAAGGTAATGCTAGCTCGATATAATGAGTTCAGAAGATTTCCTTCTATATATATATATTTTTTTTTTAATTTAATTTTTTTTTTTTTTTGGAAGAGTTTGAGAAGAGTAGGTATTAACTCTATTTTAAATGTCTGGTAGAATTCCTCCTGGGAAGGCATCTGCCTTGGACTTTTGTTTGTTGAGCGATTTTTGATTACTGATTCAATTTCTTTGCTGATTATAGGTCTGATCAAATTTCCTATTTCTTCCTGTTTCAGTTTTGGTAGTTTGTATGTTTCTAGGAATTTGTTCATTTCTTCCAGATTTCCCAGTTTGTTGGCATATGATTTTTCAGAGTATTATAATTGTCTATATTTTTCTGGTGTTGGTTGTGATCTCTCCTCTTTCACTGATGATTTTATCTATTTGGGTCCTTTCTCTTCTTTTTGGAGTCTGGCTAAGGGTCTGTGAATTTTGTTAATTCTTTCAAATAGTCAGCTCTTACTTCCATTGATCTATTCTGTTTGTTTTTTTGTTTGTTTGTTTCTATATCATTTATTTCTGCTCTTCTCTTTATTATTTTCCTTCTTCTTCTGGCTATAGGCTTCATTTGCTGTTTCTTTTTTAGCTCCTTTAGGTGTAGGTTAGGTTTTGTATTTGGGACCTTTCTTGCTTCTTGAGATAGGCCTGAATTGCCATATATTTCCCCTTACGACTGCCTTTGCTATATCCCAAAGTTTTTAGATTATCATGTTTTCATTTTCTTTTGCTTCCATATATATATATATATATATATATATTTTTTTTTTTTATTTCTTTAATTTCTGGCCAACCCATTCTTTCTTTAGTAGGAATTTCTTTAACCTTTATGTACTTGAGGACTTTCTAAATTTTTTCTTGCAGTTGACTTCAGGTTTCATAGCATTGTGATCTAAAAATATGCATAATATTCTCTCAATCTTTTTATACTTGCTGAGGACTTATATGTGACCCAGTATGTGGTCTATTCTAGATAATGTTCCATGTGCATTTGAGAAGGGTGTGTATTCTGTTGCTTATCTGTTAAGTCCATCTGGTCCAGTGTGTCATTCAAAGCCCTTGTTTCCTTACTGACTTTTTGCTTACATGATCCGTCCATTGTTGTAAGGGTGGTGTTAAAGTCCCCTACTAACATTGTATTATTTTCAATAGTTTATTTACATTTGTTATTAATTGATTTCTATATTTGGGGTTCCACGTTGGGGACAAAAGTATTTACAAATGTTAATGCTTCTTGATGGATAGACCCCTTAATTATGATATAATGCCCCCCCCTTTTTTTTTATATCTCTTTACAATCTTTGTTTTAAAATCTAATTTGTTTCTTGTAAGTATAGCTACTTTGGTTTTTTTTTACATCCGTTAGCATCATAGATGGTTTTCCATCCCTCACTTTCAATCTTCAGGGGTCTTTGGGTCTAAAATGACTCTCTTGTAGGCAATATATAGATGGATCTTGTTTTGTTTGTTTGTTTTTTGTTTTTTGTTTTTTTTATCCGTTCTGATGCCCTGTGTCTTTTGATTGGATCATTTAGTCCATTTACATTCGGAGTCACTATGGAAAGATACAAATTTAGTGCCATTGTTTTACCTGTAGAGTTGGTGTTTCTGGTGATGTTCTCTGGTCCTTTCTAGTGTTTGTTGCTTTGGTCTTTTTTTTTTCTCCACTCAGAGTCCTCCTTTAAATTTTGTGCAGGGCTGGTTTAGGTGGTCATGAACCTTTTAGCTTTTGTCTGGGAAATTCTTTATCTCTCTTTCTATATTGAATGACACCCATGCTGGATAAAGAATTCTTGGCCACATATTTTTCCCATTCAGCACGTTGAGTATTTCCTGCAACTTGTTTCTGGCCTGCTATGTTTCTGTGGCCAGATCTGTTGCAAAACTGATTTGTCTTCCCTTGTAGGTTAAGGACTTTTTTTACACTTTTGCTGCTTTCAGGGTTCTTTCCTTGCCTGTATATTTTGTGAATTTGACTGTGATATGCCTTGGCAATGATCAGCCTTTGTTGAATATAATGGGAATTCTCTGTGCTTCTTGGATTTTGATGTCTGTTTTCTTCCAAGATCAGGGAAGTTTTCAGGTATAATTTGGTCAAGCGTACCTGGTTGGCTCAGTCAGTTAAGTGTCCAACTTTGGCTCAGGTCATGATCTCACAATTCATGAGTTTGAGCCCTGTGTCAGGCCCTGTGCTGACAGCTCAGAGCTTGGAGTCTGTTTCAGATTCTTTATCTCACTCTCTCTATTTCTCTCTCTGCTCCTCCCCCACTCGTGCTTTGTCTCTGTCTGTCTCAAAAAAATAAACATTAAAAAAAAATTTTTTTTTTTTAATTTGGCCAAATAAACCTGCCCTCTTTCTTTCTCTCTCTTCATCTTCTGGCATCCTATGATATGAATGTTAATGTTATTGCATTTTAATAAGTCACTGAGTTCCTTAAGTCTGCCTTCATGGTCCATGACCTTTCTTTCTCTCTTCATTTCATCTGCGCTATTTTCCATGATTTTATCTTCTGTATCACTGATATGCTGCTTTGCCTCTGCTGTCCTTGATTTTATGGCCTCCATTTGTGATTGCATCTTAGTTATAGTATTTTTAATTTCAGCTGGACTAGATTTTAGTTCTTTTATCTTTGCAGTAAGGGATTCTCTAGTGTCTTCTGTGCTTTTTTCAGGCCCAACTAATAATCTTATAATTGTTTTAAATTCTAGTTCAGACCTCTTACTTATATCTGCATTGATTAAATCCCTGGCCATCATTTCTTCCTGTTCCTTTTAGGTGAATATCTTTTAGATGAATTCCTCCATCTTGTCATTTTGGAGACAGAGGGAAACAAAAGCAAAATAAAACAAAATAAAACCTAAAAATTGAATTAAATTAAAAATTAAAAATAAAGTACACAAAGGAAGCTAGATCCTACGTGTGTTTTAGTCTGCTTGTTATGAGAAGCTTGATAGAAAAAAGGTAGAAAGAAAGAAAAGGAATGGATTACATTACAATTTTTAAATACATATATAAAATTAACAAATATGTACAAAATTTTTAAAAACTTAAAAATTGCTTTCTCTATCAGCAAAACAAAATAGTGAAACAAATACAAAAAACAAACAAACAAAGGAAGCAAGATCCTTTTTCCCCTAGAGGTGAAGCTTTGCAGCAGTTTATGATCAGTAGACTAAATCACTATGGGTGAGGGGTTTGTGCTGGTCTTCTGGGGGAGGAACCTGCTACTCTGATTCTCAGGTGCAATTGCTGTAGTGGAGACGTGCCTGCAGGGAGCAGGAAGGTAGTGCTTGGTGTAGTGGCTTCTGTCTGCTTGGTGGTGCTGTTTAGCTCACTGAGGTAGTTCAAACTGGTGGATAAGGGGAAGACATTCTTTACCCTGTTCTCTCTTGGGAGCAGGAAATGCAGCCATCCCTGTTCAGTGAGCTGTCAGAGACACTCAAACAGTGACCCCACCTGTGTCCCTGGTTTCCATCAGATCTCCACCTTCATCTTGTCTCTGAGCTGTCAGCCTGCCAAATGCCACAGCACTCCTGTTTTTTAACTCAGGCGTGGCTGTGTTTCAAAACCCCACGCTACAGAGACCCTTGTAGCGGGGACCCATACTGGTCTTCTGTGGGGAGGATAATACTGCATTGTGGCTAGTGCCATCTTGTCATTGAAGACCGTAGAAGACCGTCACCCAACCGTGCATTGTATCAGAGTTTATGGTAAATCGCAACACATAGCTGGTGCCGGGGATTGCTGCTCTCAGTCACCATCTTTGTTCCTATTATGGTGAGCGGGATAGCTTGATGATGCCCACAGGGTCCTTTGTCTGTGGAGAGGCTATATCATTCTCCAAAATGCACTCCAAACAGGAGAATCACTTCTCACCGTGTGACCCTAGGGACCCTCAGGCTTTCTGCTACTGGGGCTCAACACTGCTCTCCCACCAGAACACTGCTCAGCTCCCCACGCATGAACCACAATTTCATAGACCTCCAAAACTTTGGAATCTGCACTCCGTTGTTTATAGAAGACTGGCGGTGTTGTATTTTTCCTTGTCAAAGGTTTTGGGGAGTAGTTTTCTTGTACAGTCCTCTGTGCATGTTTTCATTCTTTTTTTTTTTCTTTTTTCTGTGCTTTATCTCTCCTCCTTCTCTCTCCTTATTCCCAACACAGTCAGGGCTCCTTCCCCTGGGGTTTGACTGCAGCCCTTTTCTCCCATGAACTCTACCCAGGTCCTACCTTCTACGAGTAGTTTTTCTGGTTTGTAGAAATGCAGCTTTGTTCTCTAAGATTTCCAATTGATTTCTTGGGTGTTCAGAATGATTCAATATTAATCTAGCTGTTGAAGTGAAGAGATGAGCTTAGGGTCACCCTGCTCCTCTGCCATCTTACCTTCCTGCAAAATTACTGTTTCTTTAAAAGGTGAGTTTTCCAGGGCACCTGGGTGGCTCGGTTGAATGTCCAACTCTTGATTTTGGCTTGGGTCATGATCCCAGGGTTGTGGGATCCAGCCCCGCATTGGGTGAGCATGCTCTCTCTCTTAAAAAAAACAAAAAAAAAGGCTTTTCCAAACTATTTTTGCAAATGTTGTATTCCTTGTCATGTGTGACCATGATGTCTCTGTTCTACTATCTACATGTTTAGCCAGTGCCCTGACAGAGTTCTCCTTAAATACTTGGACCCAAAAGGAAAATACAAATGTTTTGTCCCTTTAAATTCTTTCTTCAGACAGTAGAAATCACTTCTGTCTGAGTTTAAAATGGTCACTCTCTGTGCTGTTTCTTAAATGAATAACCAAACCAATCAGATCAAAATGCAAACCTAGATTTTGGAGGACAAAGCTCATCTGGAACTAACAAGCCACAGCAGGGTATGGAACAGAATCTTAATTTCTAGCTTCTGCATGGCTGGGGCTTAGGGCTGATAACTACTATGCCAAGCATTTAAATTTACCAATATTTAAATGCCAAGCATTTAAATTTACCAGCCTCTTTCTTCTTCAGGGACTCCACTGATCACTTTAAATTTTCAACTAGAGTAGGTTTCCAAAATAGTGATTTTTGACAGTTTTTATCATTTCAGTATTTGTTTTGCTGGAGGGATGGATTCTTGGAGCTTCTTACTGCACCATTTACCATTTTGTGATTCTTTGTTTTCTACATTTCTGTGTCTTTATTTTTTTCTCCATTTCTGTGTTACTGGCTTCTTCTGTATTAAATAGGTATTGTTGGGCACCTGGGTGGCTCAATCGGTTAAGTGTCTGACTTCGGCTCAGGTCGTGATCTCGCAGTTCGTGAGTTCAAGCCCCATATCAGGCTCTGTGCTGACAGCTCAGAGCCTGGAGCCTGCTTCAGATTCTGTGTCTCCCTCTCTCTGCCCCTCCCCACTCGTGCTCTGTCTCTCTCTCTCCCTCAAAATAAATAAACATAAAAAAATTTTAAGAATAGATATTGTTTATTCTACTGGTTTAACTCCTATATATTTTTGTGTCACTTTTTACTTCCTTAGTGATCACTCTGGGATTATAAGTACATTTTAACTTAAATCATTTTAGTTCACATTAGTACCAACTTAATTTCAATTGTATACAAACATATTGCTCCAGTATGGCTATGTTATCTCCCCATGCATTTGTGGTAACATTTTCATATATATTATGTCTTTATAAGGTCGTCAATTTTAAGCCCTTCAACACAATTTTGTAATTACTCTTCTATGCAGTTATGAATAGAAGATTCAACTGCATACATGTCTGACCTGTTAGAGACAGATTGTCAGTTTTTGTTTGTTTGTTTGTTTGTTTGTTTGTTTTGGTCTGGGATTATCTTAATTTCACCTTCAGTTTTGAAAGATAGTTTTTATGGACTTAGAATTATTGGTTGATGGTCTTTTCTTTGATTTTGAATAAGTCATTCCATTGCTCATGGGCCTTCATGATGTCTGCTGAGAAGTCAGTGGTTAATCTAAATGTGGATCCCTTAGGAGTAATTTTTTTCTACTACATTCATTTAATTTAATTTTAATTCCAGTATAATTCACATACAGTGTTATATTAGTTTCAGGTGTACAATATAGTCATTCAACAATTCCATAAATCACACAGTATTCTCATGATGACAAGTGCACTCCTTAATCCGCATCACCTATTTTACCCATCCCTCTGGTAACCATCAGTTTGTTCTCTATAGCTGGGAGTCTGTTTCTTGATTTGCCTCTCTCTCTCTCTTTCCCCCTTTGCTCCTTTTTGTTTGTTTCTTAAGTCCCATATATGAGTGAAATCATATAGTATTTGTCTGTCTCTGACTGACTTCTTTTGCTTAGCATTATACTCTTTAGGTCCCTCCACGTTGTTGGAAATGGCAAGATTTCGTTGTTTTTTATGGCTGAATGATATTCCGTTGTGTATATAAACTACATCTTCTTTATTCATTCATTTGTAGATGGACACTTGGACTGTTTCTGTAATTGAGCTACTGTGAATAATGCTGCTATATACACAAGAGCACATGTATCCCTTTGAATTAAGGTTTTTGTATTTTTGGGGTAAATACCCAGTAAGATGATTACTGGATCATAGGATAGTGCTATTTTTAACTTTTTGAGGAAACTCCAACCTGTTTTCCACAGTGGTACACAAGTTTGCATTCGCACCAACAGTGCAAAGGGATTCCTTTTTCTCCACAGCCTCATCAACACATGTTTCTTGTGTTGTTGATTTTAGCCATTCTGACAGGTGTGAGGTCTCACTTTATTTTTGATTAGCATTTCCATGATGATGAGTGATGTTTTCATGTGTCTGTTTGCCATCTGGATGTCTTCTTTGGAGAAATGTCTGTTCATTTCTTGTTCACATTTTTAATTAGATTATTATTATTTTTTTTTTTTTTACTGCTTTCAATGTATATATAAGTCTGGCTTTTGACAGTTTGACTTTGATGTGACTATGTGTGAATCTCTTTTTGTTTATTGTAATTGAAATTCATTGCTTCTTGGATAAGTAGATTACTATTTTTCTTTAAATTTGGGAACTAATTGGTCTTGAAATAGTTTTGAAATGTGCCCCTTTCTCCTTTCCTTCTGGGACTCCTTTACTGTACATCTGGTGCACTTGATGGTGTTTCAGTGGACTCTGACATTTTGGGTTTCTTTCTTCTTCTTTCTTTCTTCTTTCTTCTTCTCTTCTCCTCCCTTCTCCCTTCTCCTCCTCCCTCCTCCTCCTTCTTCTCCCTCCTCCCCCTCTGTCCCCCCCCTCCATCCTCCCCCTCCCTTCTCCTCCCTTCTCCGTTCTTCTCCCTTCTTCTTCTTCTCCCTTCTCCCGTCTTCTTCTCCCCTCTTCTCCTCTCTTCTCTTCCCTCCTCCCTCTTCTTCTTCTCTTTCATCCCTCAGATTAGATCATCTCAATTGACCTATCTTCAAGTTCACTGCTATTTTTCCCTGCCAGTTCCAATTATTTGTTGACCTTATTTAGTAGCTTTTTAATTTCAGTTATTGTACTTTCTGTCCAGAAGTTTTATTTGGTTTCTTCATTGAAATTTTTTCATACGGTGAAATGTTATTCTCATGCTTTAAAAAAAATTTTTAAACGTGTGTTTTCATTTGCTAAGCATATTTATAACAGTTATTCTAAAGTTTTTATCATGTAATTCCAACATTTGAGCTCCTTGGGAACAGTATCTAGTGACTGTTTTGTTTTGTGTGGACCATACTTTCTTCTTTCTTTGCATGATTCATAATTTTTGTTAAAAACTAGTTATTTTATTTTTTGACAGTTTTAGAATTCTTCCACATTTATTTTATTTTATTTTTTTTAATTTTTTTTTCAACGTTTTTTATTTATTTTTGGGACAGAGAGAGACAGAGCATGAACGGGGGAGGGGCAGAGAGAGAGGGAGACACAGAATCGGAAACAGGCTCCAGGCTCCGAGCCATCAGCCCAGAGCCTGACGCGGGGCTCGAACTCACAGACCGCGAGATCGTGACCTGGCTGAAGTCGGACGCTTAACCGACTGCGCCACCCAGGCGCCCCAGAATTCTTCCACATTTAAATACACATGCAGCAATGGCTCTACAACGCAAGTTGTAAAAACGGATTAATCCACAAATTACACGTTCTGAAGAAAAATTTGCCCTTAAATAATTTTAAAAATACTGAGACCCATACATTCCCAACTTAAACCCTCATCCACACAAATTTACATTATTTATAAATAAGTCACAGGCTAGCCCTGAATTACATTTGTCACAAATTCACTCTAGAGCAACACAGACCAAAATACCATTGAAGCTAAGTAACATAACACAAAGTTAAATTTTAAACTTACACATGACAAAAGATACCAACATGACACATTAAAGAAGGTAACCTAACGCAGTAAATCTATAGCAATTTTGATAAACGCCATTGGAGTGCAACACAGAGCTAAGTTGCAACATGTAAGGGTCCAAGGGTCATTTCCCTGCAGCCACAGCTCTTGGTGCAGGGATTTCCTAGGATGTAGGAAATGACACAGGATGTAGGAAATGACACAGTCCCCACCCCTGAACAAGTCCAGATTCTTTCTTTGGGGTCAGGATCTGCAAGCGCCTGTCAGCTCCAGCCTCTGGCTGCTTGCCCCTACCTTGGGAGAGAACAGCAAGCGGACAGGCTGAGGTGGGGCTGCAAGCCCCTGCTGTCTGCCATCACACCCCAAACCGGACATCTTCCCAGTCTAGGCCAACACTGCCTGAAATCCAGCGACAAGCATTTGTACCTGGACATCATGTGTTGTCCTGGCAAGTACCATGGGTCTCCCAGACCCCGAACAAGATGCTCTTTGAGTGAGGCCCCATGGTGGCCACTGGGGTGCACAGCCCAGGGTGCCCACCAGAGTTGGGATCCAGGAGCTGCCCACTGCTGCTTGGCTTCTGCCTGAAAACCCCATTTGGCGCTGAATAAACCAGGTCTCCTGGGGGCTGGACTCATTTTGAACCACTAGCCAGAACCTGCCAGCTTTGTCCATGCGAGGCCAGTGGGAGGCCACTCATCATCTGCCCCACCAGCCCCTGAATGACTGGCTGTGCCGGCCACCTCCCAAAGCATCTGTCCTGGCTCCCAACAGTGCTGTTGTGACTGTGGCAGGTCAGCTAGGCTGCAGCTCAGGGGAGGCCCTCCTTCCTCTGACAGCATTGTGGGGGAGGCGCCCACCAGTGGAAGACGTAGGAAAGGCGCAGCTGCATGTCCTGCTTGCACAGGTGGTCCTCTCCCGTCAGGGCCTTGCGCTTCTCTAGCATGTTCTCCAGGCTCAGCTTGCGTGTCACTGGGTACAGGTCGCTACAGCCGCTGGACTTCGACTCGGTGTGGAAGCAGGGGTCGTACTCGCGCCGGACACCCATCGACGCCGGCCAGGCGCCCAGGGACACCTCCTCGCTGTGCCACGTGTGCAAGTGCTCAAGCTGCGGCACAGGTAGTGCACCAGGTCCGCTGAGAGCGCAGAGCCACTGCTCGGCGTGTACGGCAGGTAGTAGTCACAGAGCTGTCAGATGGCTTTGTGCCAGTGGCCCCGAGGCTTGGCGCTGCCGTGGCCTAAAAGGAAGCCCCAGTTGAGACGGTGGCCGTGCCTGGCGTCATGTGTGCGCAGCTCTGCCAGCAGCTCGCCCAGCCCCGCAAACGCGTCGGCATCCGCCTTTAGTATGAACGCAAAGGCCATGTGCCCTCCAGCCAGACCAGCGTGGCCGGTACCTTGGCCGTGAGGTTCTCGCACACGTGGTGCAGCACGGGGAGCAGCAGGTCACCATGCTGTGCCTGCTCGCGTGCCAGGGCTGGCCGCTCCTCGGCGCCCAGGCTGCCTGTGCCCACTGGCAGAATGTGCCCGCATGTCACCCTGGCTGCCGGGCCGTGCGGCTGCCTCCTTTGTGTGGTGCACCACACAGTGCCGTGCGGTCGCCCATGGCGCACGGGCCAACGGTACCGCCAGGAAGGTGGTTGCCTGTGCTGGCCCAGCAGGAGGAGGGCTGCGGCCTCTGGCAGGCTAGGGCCAAGAGCCGCACAGCAGGCCAGGTAGAGAAGTCCGGCACTGCAGAGCACCAGGCCACCCAGGCCCAACACTGTCCAGTGCCACCAGGTGTGGTATAGTAGCTTCAGGACACTCCCCTGGGACATGCCAGAGGCCCTGACCCGGCGGCACAGGCAGAATCTGCTGGCAGTGGAGGCTGAGGGCCAGGGCAAAAACTAGTTATTTTACATAATATAATGTAGGGACTCTAGAAATCAGCCCTCCCCTCTCCCCCCCCCCCCCCCCCCCCCCCCCACTTCCAAAAGCTTGTTAGTTTGCTGTTTGATTACTTATCTGGATCAATACAATGCATTCCCTATTCTGTCTAGTGTGGAGCCGACAATATTTTTGGTCAACTTCATAGTCAACTAGTGATTGGCAGAAACTTCAAAGCAGTGCCGGGCCACCTGGGTGGCTCAGTTGGTTAAGCGTCTGACTTTGAGTCAGGTCATGATCTTGCGGTTTGTGAGTTGGAGCCCGGCATCAAGCTTTGTGCTGACAGTTCAGAGCCTGGAGCCTGCTTTGGATTCTGTGTCTCCCTCTCTCGCTGCCCTGCTTGTGCTCTTGGCGTCTCTCAAAAATAAAAATAAACATTAAAAAAAATTAAAAAAAAAACAACAACTTCAAAACAATGCCTTAAAGCAATGAATCGTCCCCATTTGAAAAGAGGCTCTGTGTACATGTTGCAGCATGCCCTCGGTGCTCTGGTGGTTTATAGTTCTTTCTTAGCTTTCATTTCCTGCTTGTGAGAGATTAGGGTCTTTTACATTGTCTTCCTGAGCTTCCATGTCTGCTTGCATGTGTGTTCTGCCCTCTAGACCTCTACGTGTAACCATTTGTGCACATCGATTCCCTGGATTTTCCGATATAATTTTCTTGGCCATCTTTCTAGCCCTTCCTAGTGTTTCTGCCTGAGGCAGCTGCAATTTGACACAATCGCTGTGATTTATTTTTGACTAACAGCCAGATGTTTCCTCACTGTGTGAACTCTCAGTCAGTTCAAAGCTGGTGAATGGGCATTTCCAGGAAGCTTCCAGACAGGTCAAACAGTGACAGTTCTCTGGTGGGCTTTTTTGGAAACTTCCCAAACAATTGTCCCTTCAGTACCTACTACACTGGGGTTTCTTTCCTTTTCCCTTTCCTTTCCTTTCCTTTCCTTTCTTTCTTTTTCTCCCTTCCCCCTCCCCCTCCCCTTCTCTTTAATTGCTCTTGCTCTTAGGCCTCTAAGTTTTAAGACTACCACTGATCTGTGGAGGTGACTAGGAAAGAGCATCCTCAGAGCTCACAGTTCTTACTGAGATTCACTTGTTGTTCTTGAAGAAATGCTCTCCAGCTTCTTGAAACCTTGGGTAATTTCCAAAGTTTAGAAAAAGTTGACGTTGAGCATTTTGCCACTGTTCTCTCCCCCCACCCCCCCCACCCCCGCCCCACCACACCCCTCTCAGAGTGGATATTCAGAAGTCCTTACTTGACTGTTCCTAAAGTGTTCTCCAAGACACTTTTGAGGAACAAGTTTAGAGTTTGAAAAAGTGGGCTGAAAATACACAGATTCTTGCCAGGTGAGCCAATTATTTAAAATAAATCTCTCAGGAATCTAGTTTTGGAAGCAGGAGGTGAGAAAATGAGTCTTACTTACAAAAACCTATGAAAATAATGCATCTGGTCTATGTATTTTTAACATGGGTTCTAAAAAATTCAATGAAAAAGAAGAGTTTTTTTAAATCAAATAGTGCTGAAACAACTGAAGAACAAAATAGAAACAAACGCACTGAATCTAATACTTCACACAAAATATTTACTTTATATAGACATCCATTTAAGAATGCTAAAACTATAAAATTTATAAAAGTATGAGTAATTTTAGCAGTATTGGGGGTAGACATAGTTTTATATATATGTAACATAAAAGGCTTGAGTCATTACAATGGATAAGTTAGAGTTATCATAATTAAAATTTTCTGCTTCAGACACTCTGATGATTGATTTCCTGTGTCCAGCTTGGCTAAGCTATCCAGATGTTGCT
>NW_026057585.1:11654504-11668937 GCF_023721935.1 Panthera uncia
GAGAGAGAGAGAGAGAGAGAGAGAGAGAGAGAGAGAGAGGGGGGGAGGGGCAGAGAGTGCTGCAGGGCTCAAACTCATGAACCATGAGATCATGACCTGAGCCAAAGCTGGACGCTCAACTGACTGAGCCACCCAGGCGCCCCTAGATGTGATTAACTTTTGTAATCAGTTGGCTCTCAGTAAAGCAGATTATCCTCCATAATGTGGGTTAGCCACATCCAATCAGTTGAAGGTCTTATGAACAAAAACTGAAGTTTCTCAAGAAGAATGAATTCTACTTCAAAAACATAACAATTCTGAGTGAATTTTCAGTCTTTTGCCCTGCAATGGAGATTTCGGACTCAATACTGCAACATCAAATTCTACCTTAATTTCCTATTTGCTGGCCTCCCCTATAGATTTCCAACTTGCCAGCCCACACAATCATGTGAGACAATTTTTTAAAAACTCTTTTAACACCTCCCACCCCACACACACATAGGTGTCTCTGGGGAGCCCTATGCACACCCTAAGAAAATGAAAAGGAAAACTAGAGAGTGGGGAAAAACATTTTAAATATATATCTTACAAAGGGTTTATATCCAAAATATATAAAGTACCCTTTTAATCCAGTAATATAAAGATCCATAAAGAAGGGGAACAGATTTAAACAAATACTTTGTAACATGAGATCAAGAAATGGTCAATGAGCATATCAAATTATAATGAACATTATTTGTCATTAGAGAAGTGCATATTGAAATATCAATATAATTATGCTACACACCAACTAGAATTACTAAAATTATATAACTGACAATTATAAATATTGCTAAATATGGAGCACTTAGAATTTTCACATGTTTCTGGTTAATGTAAAATTTATAACCACTCAAATTATTTTTGATGGTTTTTTATAAACTCAAATTTACAATTATGATATGAGTCCACTGGGTATTTACCCACGGTAAATGAAAATTTTTGTCCACAAAAGACTTATATTGGTATTTCATAGCAGCTGTATTAATAATAATTATAAACTGGTAATAATGTGAATGTCAACAGGTAAATGAATGAACACATTGTGATATATCTGCACAATGGAATGCTAATCAGTAAAAGGAAACAAATTTCTGATATATGTAAATATATAGATGAAGTTCTAAACGTGTTTAGACACAAAAGAGAACGTATGTTAATACAGTTCCACTCATGCAATTTTAGAAAAGGGAAAAAGCAAATTGTAATTTGTAATTATAGAAGACAAGTCCATTTGGGACTTGGGTGTTAGGGGGTTGACTGCAAAAAGAATTTTGAGGAATGATGGAATACCTTTACTTCCTAATTCTGGTAGTGTTTACATTGCTGTACATAGTTTTCGAAACTCATGTAACTCTACACTTAAAATGAACACATTTACGTGAACTATATTTCAATAAGGTTTATACTAAAAATCATAAATCTGTTAAAAGGCATCGAAGATTTGCATAGGTACTGGCAATTTTGGAAGCCAAACTTTAAAAAGAAGGAATGCTCAAAGAAGCGAGCCTATCATCGATGCTGCTTTTTCCTCAAATTATAGGAATTGCCAATTCTGAAAGGAGGTGCTGACGTGGTACAAAACCAAGCATCACTTTCTGTGGAGTCAATAGTAGTACACTGACAAATACTGCAGTAATTGGCCCTAGGAAGGAGGTGAGACCTTGGGCAATAACCCACTTTCAGTCGGGACTCTGAAAGGCGTGAGGCTGAGGTACATGTACAATTTCCATTGTACAGTTTTAAGCCAAGCTTCAGATCATATATTCCTTAGATGAGTCCGCCTACTGTGGGATCTCCAGCTCCTTTAGCCTATCTTCCTAACAGAAGCATGAGCAAATCCGATCTGGAGAAAGGTCCCATCACCCAGAGTCTCTAATTATATCTACAGTTTTTCACATTAAATATCACAGTATGGGGCACCTGGGTGCTCAGTCAGTTAAGTGTACGACTCCAGCTCAGGTCATGATCTCACGGCTCATGAGTTCGAGCCCTGTGACGGGCTTTGTGCTGACAGCTCAGAGCCTGGAGCCTGCTTCAGATTCTGGGTCTCCCTCTCTCTCTGTCCCCATCCCCCACTTGTACTCTCTGTCTCTCAAAAACATTAAAAAAAAGTTAAATACCACATTAATATATCTGACAACCAGATGAGTATATGGACAGGTGAGGGGGGATGACAAAATACCAAGAACTTATTTTAGATAACCAAGAAAGCCAAATAATGGAGTTCACAGACATGGACTTTAAAACCATACAAATGGATTT
This sequence comes from Panthera uncia, assembly GCF_023721935.1. Lineage (NCBI taxonomy): Eukaryota > Metazoa > Chordata > Mammalia > Carnivora > Felidae > Panthera > Panthera uncia. The sequence continues at coordinate 11,656,788 of NW_026057585.1, forward strand.
GTTAGGCTAAAACACATAATAGCTGAAAATAATATTCACTTAATAGATAAGATGTAAAGGAAAAGAGAGTAAAAAATTTGTCAAAAGAAAATATTACAGTGATGCCATAGAGAAGCAAAAAGATGGATGTCAGAAGAAGGACCATAAGAGATACGTGGACTATATAGTGAAAAAGACTGATTGGAGTGAAGAACAGGGTGGAGAGAGAATGGGGCTGAACACTACTTAAAGACATGCTGGCTGAAGAATGTTAGAAGATTGAAGAAAGGTCAATCTGCAAATTTTAAAAAAAAGTTTTATAAACATAAATTTATGAAGGTAAATTAAAACATACGTAAGTATATTACAGCAAAGCTAGTAAAAATTAATGACAAGGAGAAAGTCTTCAAAACATCCAAAGAGAAGAAACATTGTGTTTAAAGGGGGAACATGGGACACCTGGGTGACTCAGTCGGTTAAGTGTCTGACTCTTTATTTCAGCTCAGGTCATGATCTTTCAGTTTGTGAGATCGAGCACCATATAGGGCTCTGTGCTGAATGTGGAGCCTGCTTGGAATTCTCTTTCTCCCTCTCTCTCTGCCCCTCCCTGACTCGCATGCACACGTGTCTCTTCCTTTCTCTCTCTCTCAAAATAAATAAACATTAAAAAGGGGGGGAACATAACATTTACAAGTGACTTGCTAACAGAGATGATGGAAATCAGAATGCAATGGAATAATGTATTCAAAGAACTAAAAGAAAATAATTGCCAACTTAAACCTGTGTATCAAGTCGATCTATCAAGATTAAGTAAAAATAGCAACATTTTTGGACCTATAAGGCCGAGAAATTTCACCATTAGGTCTTCACTAAAGACAATATTAAAGGGGGTTGTTTGTGCAAAGTTAAGATTCCAGAGGCAGTATTAGAAATTAAAGAATAAACAGGAACAGAATGGATATATAAATGGGTAAGTCTAAATTACTGTTGATTGTACAAAATCATCATCATCATTATCAATCACACCTGCCTAGGCCTAAAATATATGCAGAAGCAAAATATATGAAAAAATACACAAATCAAAATAAATGGAATAAAAATTTTTGAATTTCCCTTAATTGCTCAGGAAATGTACAGATTTTGGTTTAATTTTTTTTAATGTTTATTGATTTTTGAGAGAGAGAGAAACAGAGCATGAGTAGGGGAGGAGCAGAGAGAGAGGGAGACACAGAACCTGAAGCAGGCTCCAGGCTCTGAGCTGTCAGCGCAGAGTCCAACGCAGGGCTCGAACTCACGAACTGTGCGATCATGACCTGAGCCAAAGTCGGATGCTTAAGTGACTGAGCCACCCAGGCACCCCCAGATTTTGATTTTAGTAAGGGGTACATGCTGGAATCTGTAGGGAACCCTTAAGACATTAGTATGAGAATGTGTAAGAGATAATAAAAGGAAAAATGGAATAATAAAAATTAAGCCAAAACAAAGCAAGAGGATTGAAAAAGTAATAGTGCAAGTGAGATAAATGTGACTGTATCTCTATTTCATGGATTTAAGTCAAATGTATCAATAATTATAATAAATATTAACTATAAATTCTCTAAAAGGCAAACACTGCTACAGCTCAATAACAGAATAGCAAATAATGTGATAAAAATGTGCAGAGAACTTCTTAAATTTATTTATTTATTTATTTAAATATAGTTGAATATAACATGATATGAATTTAAAGTTTACAATGCACTGATTAGATACAGTTGTATATTGCAATATGTTTAACATCTTAGCATTAGCTAATACTTCCATCATATCACATAACTATCATTTCTTTATTGTAAAAACAATTAAGGTCTAGTCTCTTAGCGCTTTTGAAGTTTATAATACAATATTGTTGATTATAACCGCTCTACTATACATTAGATCTCCAGAATGTGTTTATTTACTGGTTTCAAGTTTGTACCCTTAAATATCCCAGTTCTCCTACTCCTCAATCCCTGCTAACCTCAATTCTATGCTCTGTACAAGTTCAGCTTTTTAAGATTCCATATACAAGTGATATAATGCGGTGTTTCTCTTTATCTGTCTAACTTACCTCGCTTAGCATAATGCCCTCAAAGTCCATCCATGTTGTTGCAAATGGCAGGATTTCCTTCTTTCTCCTGGCTGAATAGTATTCCACTGTATGTGTACACATATGCATACACACATCCACATCCACATCTTCTTCATCCATTTACCCACTGAGGGACACTTAGGGTGTTTCCATATGTAAAAATGCTGTAGTAAATACTGCAATGAATATGGAATTGCAGGTATCTTTTTGAAATCCTGATTTCATTTCCTTTGGATGTATACCCAGAAGTGGGATTGCTGGATCATATGATCACTCTATGTTTTGTATTTTGAACTTCCATACTGGTTTCCATAGTATCTGTACAAATTTACATTCCCACCAATAGTGCACTAGGTAGGGTTCCTTTCCCACACATTTTCACCAACAGTTGTTATTTTTTATCTTCTAGATGATAGTATTCTAACAGGTGTGAGGTAATATTTTATTGTGGTTTTGACTTAGATTTTCCTGATGATTAGTAATGGTGAATACTTTTCATGTACTTGTTATCTATTTGTATGTCTTCTTTGGAAAAATACCTATTGAGTTACTTTGCCCATTTAAAAAAATTTTTTTTACATTTTTTTATTTTTCAGAGAGAGTGCAAGTGTGGGAGGGGCAGAGAGAGAGGGGGAGACACAGAATCTGAAGCAGGCTCTAGGCTCTGAGCTGTCAGCACAGAGACTGATGTGGGGCTCGAACTCACGGACTGTGAGATCAGGACCTGGGCGGAAGCCAGACACTTAGCCAACTGAGCCACCCAGGCGCCCCTACTTTGCCCATTTTTAATTTGATTTTTTTTGTTATTGGCTTGCGTGAGCTTTTGGATATTTTAGATATTATCCCATATGCAATATATGGCTTGAAAATATTTTTTCTCCTTTTCTGTAGGTTGACTTTTCATTTTGCTGATTTTTTCTTTTCCTGTGCAGAAGTTTTTTTGTTTCATGTAGCTTCACTTGTTTATTTTTGCTTTTCTTGATTATGTTTCTGATGTCATAAAAAAAAAAAAAAGTCATTGCTAAGACCAATGCCAAGTGAATTCTCCTCTGTGTTTTCTTGTAGGAGATTTGCAATGTCAGGTCTTATGTTTATGTTTTAATTTATGTTGAGTTATTTTTAATGAGTGCTGTAAGATCGCGGTCTGATTTCATTTTTTTGCATGTGATGATCCACTTTTTGCATCACCATTTGTTGAAGAGGCTTTCATTTCCCCATTGAGTGTTCTTGGACCATTGTCAAATATTAGTTGACCATATCTGCAGGGGTTTATTTCTGGGCTCTCTTCCATTGGTCTAAGTGTCTATTCTTATGTCAGTACCATACTATTTTAATTACTAGAGCTTTATTATAGTGTGAAATCATGAAGTGTGATGTCTCCAGCTTTGTTTTTTTCCCCCAGGAATTGCTTTGAATATTTGGGGTCTTCTCTGGTTTCACACAGATTTTAGAATTATTTTTTTCTCTTTCTGTGAAAATTGCCTTTATGATTTTGATAGGGATTACATTGAATTTATAAATATACTTGGTGGCATGATATTTTAACAATATCAATTCTCCTGACCATGAACATGGGATATCTTTCCATTTATTGTGTCTTCAACTTATTTCATCAAAGTCTTGTAGTTTTCATTGTGCTGAATGTCCACTTCCTTGGTTAAATTATTAAGTATTTTACTGTTTTTCATGCTATTGTGAATAGGATAGTTTTATTCCTTTTTTCATATATTTCATTGTTAGAGTATACAAACACAACTGATTTCTCTATGTTGATTTTATATCCTGCAACTTTCCTGAGCTTGATTGGTTCTACAGGTTTTGGGTTGAGTCTTTACTATTTTCTACATATAAGACCATATCACCTACAAATAATGACAATTTTACTTCTTTTCTAATTTGGATGCTTTTTATTTCTTTTTTAAAAAATAATTTATTTTTTAATTTACATCCACGTTAGCATATAGTGCAACAATGATTTCAGGAGTAGATTTTTTTTTTTTAAGTTTATTTATTTTTGACAGAGACATAGTGTGAGCATGAGCTGGGGAGGGGGCAGAGAGAGAGGGAGACACAGAATCCGAAGCAGGCTTCAGGCTCCAAGCTGTCAGCACAGAGCCTGACGCGGGGCTCGAACTGATGAACTGTGAGATCATGACCTGGGCCGAAGTTGGACGTTCAACGACTGAGCCACCCAGGCACCCCTCAGGAGTAGATTTCTTAATTCCCCTGATGCATTTAGTCCATCCCCCCTCCCACAACCCCTGCAGTAACCCTCTATTCTTCATATTTAAGAGTCTCTTATGTTTTGTCCCCCTCCCTGTTTTTATATTATTTTTACTTCCCTTCCCTTATGTTCATCTGTTTTTTATCTTTAAGTCCTCATATGAGTGAAGTCATATCATATTTGTCTTTCTCTGACTAATTTTGCTTAGCATAATACTCTCTAGTTCCATCCATGTAGTTGCAAATGGCAAGATTTCATTCTTGTTGATTGCCGAGTAATACTCCATTGTGTGTGTGTGTGTGTGTGTGTGTGTGTGTGTGTGTGTGTGTATACACCACATCTTCTTAATCCATTCATCCATAGATGTACATTTGGACTCCTTCCATACTTTGGCTATTGTCAATAGTGCTGCTATAAACATTGGAGTGCATGTGCCCCTTTGAAACAGCATACCTATATCCCTTGGATAAATACCTAGTAGTGCAATTGCTGGGTTGTAGGGTAGTTCTCTTTTTAAGTTTTTGAGAAACCTCCATACAGTTTTCCAGAGTGGCTGCATTAGTTTTCATTCCCACCAGCAGTGCAAAAGAGATCCTCTTTCTCCACATCCTCACCAACATCTGTTGTTGCCTAAGTTGTTAACTTTAGCCATTCTGACAGATGTGAGGTGGTATCTCATTGTGGTTTTGATTTGTATTTCCCTGATGAGTGATGTTGAGCATTTTTTCATGTGTCAGTTGGCCATCTGGATGTCTTCTTTGGAGAAGTGTCTATTCATGTCTTTTGGCCATTTCCTCACTGGATTATTTGTTTTTGGGTGTTGAGTTTGATAAATTCTTTATAGATTTTGGATACTAAGCCTTTATCTGATATGTCATTTGCAAATATCTTCTCCCATTCCATCAGTTGCCTTACAGTTTTGCTGATTGTTTCCTTCACTGTGCAGAAGCTTTTTATTTTGATGAGGTCCCACTAGTTCATTTTTAGTTTTGTTTCCCTTGCCTCCAGACACGTGTTGAGTAAGAAGTTGCTGTGGCCAAGGTCAAAGAGATTTTTGCCTGCTTTCTCCTCGAGGATTTTGATGGCTTCCTGTCTTACGTTTAGGTCTTTCATCCATTTTGAGTTTATTTTTGTGTATGGTGTAAGAAAGTGGTTCAGGTTCATTTTTCTGCATGTTGCTGTCCAGTTTTCCCAGCACCACTTGCTGAAGACACTGTCTTTATTCCATTGGATAGTCTTTCCTGCTTTGTCAAAGATTAGTTGGCCATACATTTGTGGGTCGATTTCTGGGTTCTCTATTCTGTTCCATTGATCTGAGTGTCTGTTTTTGTGCTAGTACTATACTATCTTGATAGATGAGAGCTTTGTAATACAGCTTGAAGTCCAGGATTGTGATGCTTCCAGCTTTGTTTTTCTTTTTCAAAATTGCTTTGGCTATTTGGTGTCTTTTCTGGTTTCATACAAATTTTAGAATTGTTTGTTGTGGTTCTGTGAAGAATGATGGTGTTATTTTGATAGGTATTTCATTGAATATGTAGATTGCTTTTGGTAGTATTGACATTTTAGCAATATTTGTTCTTCCTATCCAGGAGCATGGAATATTTTTCCATTTTGTTTGTCTGTCTTCTTCAATTTCTTTCATAAACCTTCTATAGTTTTCAGTTTATAGATTTTTCACCCCTTCAGTTAGATTTATTCCTAGGTATTTTATTGTTTTTGGTGCAATTGTAGGTGGGATTGATTCCTTGATTTCTCTTTCTGGTCTTCATTGTTGGATGTATAAGAATGCAACTGATTTCTGTGCATTGATTTTATATCCTGCAACTTTACTGACTTCATGGATTAGTTCTAGCAATTTTTGGTGGAATCTTTTGGGTTTTCCATGTAGATTATCATGTCATCTGCAAAGAGTGAAAGTTTGACCTCCTACTGGCCAATTTGGATGGCTTTTATTTCTTTGTGTTGTCTGATTGCAGAGGCTAAGACTTCCAGTACTATGTTGAATAACAGTGGCAAGACTGGGCATCCCTGTCTTTTTCCTGACCTTATGGAGAAAGCTCTCACTTTTTCCCCATTGAGGATGATATTAGCATTGGGTCTTTCATGTATGGCTTTTGTGATCTCAGGTATGATCTTTCTATCCCTACTTTCTTGAGGGTTTTTGTCAAGAGAGGATGCTGTATTTTGTCAAATGCTTTCTTTGCATCTATTGGGAGGATCATGTGGTTCTTGTCCTTTCTTTTATTGATGTGATGTATCACATTGATTGTTCTGTGGATATTGAGCCAGGCCTGCATCCCAAGTATAAATCCCACTTGGTCATGGTGAATAATTTTTTTAATGTCTTACTGGATCCGGTTGGCTAATATATTGTTGAGGATTCTTGCATCCATGTTCATCAGGGAAATTGGTCTATAGTTCTGCTTTTTCATGGGGTCTTTGGTTTTGGAATCAAGGTAATGTTGGCTTCATAGAAAGAGTTTGGAAGTTTTCCTTCCATTTCTATTTTTTGGAACAGCTTCAAGAGAAAGATGTTAACTCTTCCTTAAATGTTTGATAGAATTCCCCTGGAAAGCCATCTGGCCTTGGACTCTTGTTTTTTGGGAGATTTTTGATTACTAATTCAATTTCTTTACTTGTTATGGGTCTGTTAAATATTTCTATTTCTTCCTGTTTCAGGTTTGGTCATTTCTATGTTTCTAGGAATTTGTCCATTTCTTCCAGATTTCCCATTTTATCGGTGTGTAATGCTCATAATATTCTCTTATTATAATTTGTATTTCTGCTGTGTTGGTTGTGATCTCTCCTCTTCATTCTTGATTTTATTTATTTCGGTCCTTTCCTTTTTCTTTTTGATCAAACTGGCAAGGGTTTATCAATTTTGTTAATTCTTTGAAAGAAGCAGCTTCTGGTTTCATTGATCTGTTCTGTTGTTGGTTTTTTTGTTTTGTTTTGTTTTGTTTTTTGTTTGTTTTTTGTTTTTGTGTGTGTGGTTTTTTTGTTTGTTTCAACAGCATTGATTTCTGCTCTAATCTTTATTATTTCCTATCTTTTGCTGGTTTTTGGTTTATTTGCTGTTCTTTTCCAGCTTCTTAAGGTGCAAGGTTAGGTTGTGTATCTGAGACCTTTCTTCCTTCTTTAGGAAGACTTGGATTGCTATATACTTTCCTCTTATGACCGTCTTTGCTGATTCCCAGAGGTTTGGGGCTGTGGTGTTATCGTTTTAATTGGCTTCCAGGTGCTTTCGAATTTCCTCTTTAACTTCTTGGTTATCCCATTAATTCTTTTTTTTTTTTTTTCAACGTTTATTTATTTTTGGGACAGAGAGAGACAGAGCATGAACGGGGGAGGGACAGAGAGAGAGGGAGACACAGAATCGGAAACAGGCTCCAGGCTCTGAGCCATCAGCCCAGAGCCTGACGCGGGGCTCGAACTCACGGACCGTGAGATCGTGACCTGGCTGAAGTCGGACGCTTAACCGACTGCGCCACCCAGGCGCCCCTCCCATTAATTCTTTAGTAGGATGGCCTTTAGTCTCCAAGTATTTGTTATCTTTCCACATTTTTTCTTGTGGTTGATTTCGAGTTTCATAGCATTGTGGTCTGAAAATATGCACGGTATGATCTCAGTCTTTTTGTACTTGTTTCGGGCTGATTTGTGTCCCAGTATGTGATCTATTCTGGAGAATGTTCCATGTGCACTGGAGAAGAAGGTGTATTCCTTCTGCTTTAGGATGCAACTGCTGTAGGATGCAATTTTCTGAATATATCTGTTAAGTCCATCTGGTCCAGTGTGTCATTCAAAGCTATTGTTTCCTTGTTGATTATCTGTTTAGGTGGCCTGTCCATTGCTCTAAGTGGGGTGTTGAAGTCCCTACAATTGTGGTATTATTATCAATGAGTTTCTTTATGTTTGTGATTAATTGATTTATATATTTGGGTGCTGCCACATTTGGAGCGTAAGTGTTTACAATCGTTAGATCTCCTTGGTAGATAGACCCCTTAAGTATGATATAATGCCCTTCTTCATTTCTTGTTACAGTCCTTATTTTAAAGTCTAGATTGTCTGATATAAGTATGGCTACTCCAGCTTTCTTTTGTTGACCATTAGCATGATAGATGGTTCTCCATCCCCTTACTTTCAATCTGAAGGTGTCTTTAGGTCTAAAGTGGGTCTCTTGTAAACAGCATATAGATGGATCTTGTTTCTTATCCATTCTGTTACCTTATGTGTATTTATTGGAGCTTTTAGTCCATTGACATTTAGAGTGAATACTGAAAGATATGAACTTTTTTCCATTGTGTTGCCTGTAGAGTTGGAGTTTCTGGTAGTGTTCCCTAGTCCTTTCTAGTCTTTGTGCTTTTGGTCTTTTTTGTTTTGTTTTGTCTTTTCTCCCTTCAGAGAGTCCCCCTTAAAATTTCTTGCAGGGCTGGTTTAGTGGTCACAAACTCCTTTAAGTTTTGTCTGTCTGGGAAACTTTTTCTCTCTCCTTCTCTTTTGAATGACAGCCTTGCTGGAGAAAGAATTCTTCACTGCATATTTTTTCTGATTCAGCACACTGAATATATCCTGCCACTCTTTCTGGCCTGCCAAGTTTCTGTGGATAGGTTTCTGCAAACCTGATCTGTGTTCCCTTGTAGGTTAAGGACTTTTTTTCCCTTGCTACTTTCATGATTCTCTCCTTGCCTGACTATTTTGTGAATTTGAGTTATGATATGCCTTGTTGATGGTCAGTTTTGTTGAATCTACTGGGAGTCCTCTGTGTTTTCTGGATTTTGAGGTCTGTGTCTTTCCCCAGGTTAGGAAAGTTTTCTGCTATGATGTACTCACATAACCCTTCTACCCCTTTTTCTCTCTCTTCATCTCTTTGGGACCCATATGATTTTGATGTTACTTTTTAATGAGTCGCTGATTTTTCTAATTCTTAAGTCATGCTCTTTTGCCTTAGTCTCCCTCTTTTTTTCTGCTTCATTATTCTCCTAGAGGACAAGTTTGTCCTTTATATTGCTGATTTACTGCTCTGCCGCATCCATCTTTGCCTCTGTGGCATCTATTCGAGATTGCAGCTCAGTTATCCATTTTTTACATTTCTTCCTGACTAGCTTTTTCTTCCTTTGTATCCTCAGATAGGGATTCTAATCTGTTTTTAACCCCAGCTAGTATTCTTATTATTGTGATTCTAAATTCTAGATCAGACGTCTTGCTTGTGTCTGTTGATTAAGTCCCTGGCTGTCATATCTTTCTGCTCTTTCTTTTGGGGTGAGTTCCTTCATTTCATCATTTTGAAGGAAAAGGAATTCGTGAGATAAAAAAATTAAAATTATAAAATAAAAACAACACACACAAAAATCAAATAAATGATGCTAGATCCTAGTTGTGTTTTGGTCTAGTTGTTGAAAAGGGCTTGATAGATTAGTGAAAAAAGGGAAAGATAAACAAAAGAAAAAAGGAAAAAGGAAAATGTTTGAAAATTTGAAAAAAATGAATACAATGAAATAGAATTAAATGACATGATGGAAGTAAAATAGAATTTGAAAAGTTTACAAAAAAGTAAAAAATATAGTAGAAAAAAATTAAAGACAAATTTTTTTATAAAAATTGAAAATAAAAATAAATTTTTTTCTCTTTCTGTATTCAAGCAAAAAAAAAAAAAGAAAAAGAAAACAAATTGAATAGATGGACCAGCAAAGACCGAAATACAATTGAAATTACATCAGTTTCCCCTAGAAGCAAACTATGAAGCACTTTATAGTCCATAAACTAAGCAGGCGGAGAAACTTGTGTGGTGGAGAAACTTGTGTTCCTGAAGAGTGAGGTTGGCCCAGTTGGGCGGGGCTTAGTGTAACAGCTCCGTTCTCCACTAGATGGCACTTCTAGTCTACTGCGGTGGATTGTTGTGTCGCATGTAAGTATGTGTGCGCATGTGTGGGAGGGGTGAGAATGGTGTCACCCAGCTACCCAGTCTCTAGTATCAGAAATCTGTTCTCCCACCCAGTCTCTAGTATCAGAAATCTGTTCTCCCTGATCAGCAATCCCGCACACATCCTTTGTCTCCAGCTTCCATCCACACTCCACTTTTAGACTGTCTGTGACCAAGCCGCCAAGTTACTAAGCGGCACCTCCCTCCTGAGTTTTATCTCAAATGCGGCTGTGTTTCCCGACCCCTCACTTCTGAGGGACTGCGTCTTTGGCCCACTCAGACCTTCTTGGGGAGGGTCTCACCGAGAAATGGCTGGGTGCTGGCCCACCCCCAGGGACGTTTGGGAGACCGCGTCGATGCTGATGCCCAGAGACCACGGCTGGGTGCCAGCCCACCCCAGAAAAAGTTCACACGATCACGTAGCAGCAGCATTTCAGGGATTATGAAAAATCACAACACATATCTGGCACCAGGCTTTACCCTTAATGACCTTGTTCCAGCACCAGTGAATGTGGTTGTTCTCCGGGGTCTGCTGGAGCCTTTGCCTGTGGGGTGTCTGCATAGCCTCTACCAGATGTCCTCCCAGCAGGGGAACTGCCTCTCCTCTGTGGCCCAAGGACCTCCCGACCTCACTCTGCTCCTGGGGATTCGCCCTTCCTACCAGAACACCATCAGGTATCAAGCTACAGAGTTTCAGACTCTGAGGTCCCCCTGTTTAGAGTCTTAATGGAATTTAAACACTCTTCTTTCTCCTTTCTCTCTGTTTTTCCTTCGCTTCCTTGTGTGCTCTTTCTTTTCTCTCCAGCTGCTTTCAGGCGGTTGGGGGTGGGATGCTTTCCTGTACTTTCCCTACCCACCCCCCATCTCCATCCTCTCTCCACAAGCAAAAACAGCTCCTTGCCCTCTGTGGCTTCTCTCCCCTGGTTCACCTCTCTGCCCCACGTACCTGCTGAGTTCTGTGATTCAGGTTGTGCAGATTGTTGTGTTAATCCTCAAATCAGTTTTCTAGGTGTGCAAGATGGTTTAGTGTTGATCTGGCTGTATTTCAGGGATGAGAGACGCAAAAAAAAATATTCCATGCTGTTCTGCCAACTTGGCCCCTCTCAGAAAGCCACTTTTTGTTTCTTTATCTTCCTAATTTCTCTATCTGTGGCTTCCAGTACTATGTAGAATAAGAGTGGTGAGGGTGATCTTAGAGGAAAACCTCTCATTCTTTCACCATTGAGTTTGATGTTAGCTGCGACACTGTCATATATAATCCTTGTTTTGTTCATGTATGTTTCTTTTATACTCAGTTGACTGAGGGTTTTTTTAGCATGAAATGATGTATTTTGTCAAGTGCTTTTTTTTGCATCTATTCATATGATCATAGATTTTATTTTTCATATTACTAATATGATATATCACATTTATTGATTGTGTTTGCTGCATCCCAGGGATAATCCTGCTTGGTAATGTTGTATGATATTTTTAATGTGTTTTTGAATTCAGTTTCCTGATATTTTGTTTATAATTTTTATACCTATATTCATCAGGGATGTTGGCCTTTAGTTTTCTTCTACTGGCATTTGTATGTGGGTAATGCTAACCTTGTAAAATGAGTTTGGAAATATAACTTCATTTTCAATTTCTTGGAAGAATTTGAGCAAAATTGGCATTAATTCTTTAAATATTTGGTAGGATTCACTAGTGAAACCATTTCATACTGATCTTTTCCTTGTGGAGAGGTTTTTGACTAATGATTCAATCACTATTCTAGTTTGGGTCTGTTTAGAAATTCTATTTCTTCATGATCTACCTGTGGTCGGTTATGTTTCTAGGAATTTATCCATTTCTTTTAGATTATCCAGTGCTTTGAGATAAATAGCTTTTTCTTTCTTTCTTTCTTTCTTTCTTTCTTTCTTTCTTTCTTTCTTT